>NC_092860.1:16252683-16262853 GCF_032062135.1 Pyxicephalus adspersus
ATAACCTTTCTTTTGTTTTGAGGTGGTTCCGGTCTCCCACTGTTGTTAGTTGTTTGTAGATTTATAAATTGTAAAACTTGTATATTTAAAAATCACCCCTTAAAATTGAAGGTCCCTTGGAAAGCCTTTAGAAAAGGCCCACGTCGTGCCTTTCCTACAGCTATGACCTCTGAGTTGGAACACAGGCAGTGGGCTGTTTATCCCTGCAGGTCTATGATCACAAACTTGCATTGTGGTACACTTATACAAGTAGTTTAGAAACCACTTACTGCTAAAAAGTTGAACTATTTTAAATGCAAATTTTATCTTATTCATAAATATTGGTTTTATGGAATCATTTATTCATTGATATAGTTGTTAAACCACTGCAAAGCTTAATTTCCAGTAAACATTCTCCTGCATTATCACCAACTGGCAAAGGTCAGGTTCATGTCAGGTGAGAATCTGATGTGTACAGTGGTCGCCTGACGCCATTTATGGATGTGTCTTGATGCATCCATAACCAGCCGACGGAGAACAACTCAATGCAGAAGAGTACAGCAATGTGCAGCTCACTCACTCCCCCCCCTCCCCTCTCCATAGAGCAGAATGGGGGTGTGTGCACGGCACTGTTTCATTCATGTTACTCTTTTGTTGGTGAAAACAATCGCGAAAGCTTGAACGTGCAGCCTAAAAATGGAATTGATCCAAAAGTTGAGCTTGACTCTTCATAAGCCCTAAGTTGTGATGGTTAGCCTCAATGATCAGTAGGGAGGCTCAGGAAGCCATAGAGGTTAGGTTAGTCTTTTACAGAAAAATCAAGATTTGCATATACCAATTATATGAACATGTAGCTATCACTGTAAACATGACTTAAGTTTTAAAAGTTGCTCAGGTTTGTACTCAGTTTATTGTAATTGCCAAACCAAGTGAACCCAACCTGATGTGTTTATTATAATAGGTCTCGTTAGAACCTCATACTCATCAAAAAGAATTATATCAACTGCAAGTTTGGAGCAGCAGTCATCCTTCTGGTGAGTGTAAATATTTAAAGTTGGAATATTATTTCCATTTCCATTAAACAATTGTGGCACACAGTCCTCTAGAAGGAAAACTTCATATCGGTATCCGTAGCGTCATTGTTTCCACTAAGCCATTGTGGAAAAGTCGTTAACTGCCAGGCTTGTTTAAAAGGGCCTCTGACAACTTGCAGAAGAGTCTTTGTTCTTTTTACAGCTATAAACCTTTTACTACAGTGTTTCTCAACCAGAATTCATCCAAAGGTTGCTAGGGGTTCTTTGAGCAATGAGCAGTTTGTACCTCAGTTCAGTTTAACTGACACCAATGAACTTTTTAGCTATCAGTCTTCCAACTGACCACCATGCTAATATACCGTGAGCTATGGATGTAGTAATTATAAAAGGAGTTTTGTAAAGATCGGAAAGTTATTTTAAGGATTCCCCGTGTTAAAAAGGTCCAGAAATTCTACTATATGAGGTCTTTATTTCTTGAAAAAAGAAAAGGTGAATGAAAACTAACACACTGCCTTTTTTTATTTTATTAAGCCAATCTTTACAGCACATAGAATTAAGACAGCTAATACATAGTGCTACAACATGAACCAAACAAAAGGTCCATACAACAAAACCCCTATTTTCCTGACATGCCAAGTAGTAGAACCCCTTACCACATAAAATGACTACCTTAATGTAAATATGCCTTAATATATTACTGTACAGCTAAGACTGATCTAAGTTGACCAGGCAATCAGAGAACCATGGAAAATCTCAGGTATTAAAGAAAAGCCATCTAAATGGGTAATGGAAACTGAAGTGGTTTGGTTAGAATGACCTTTTTTCATTCAGGTAGTACTCACGCTATAAAATCCCATGAAACCCTGTTCCAAAATAAATAATATAACTTATACCTATTTCAAGGACCACATGTTACTATTACAGTGGTAAAAATATACAAGTTGTAACCCAAATTTTCTTTTATTGCACAGCACAGCCAAATGATCAGGTTTAGTTTATATAACAGCAGGACAAAAGAAAATGGGCCTGATTTATTAAAGCTACCCAGGGCTGGAGAGAAAACACTTTCATCAGTGAGGCTGATTGATTCAGCAAACCTGAAATGGTTCTGGTCTAATATTCAAAACATTTGCTACCAAATAGTAAATGACTTTGAAGGAATCCATTCCATATTTGCTGGATCACCCAGCTTCACTGATGAAAGTGTATTCTCTTCAGCCTTGGAGAGCTTTATTAAATCAAACCTAGTGAGCCAATTCTACCATGAAAGCATGGAAAAAGCCATCTGGTAAAAGTAACGTTGTCTTGCATATTAAGGTCTTCAATATTTGACAATTTCTTATACATCAATGCTATATATCATTGGAAGAAGGTTCAGTGAACATGTGCATTCATTGATATTATAAACATGAAAAAAATAGTTTTGGAAAAAACCAACCTTTCCAAAAAAAAAGCGCTGCAGAAAAAAGTCAAAATTGACTCAGGTGTATAGTGTAGGTATTAAATCCACTACAGGTTAAATGTCCTTAATGCCTATGCTCTATGAAGGTGGTTTGTAGCAGGGATTTAAAAGGAATTTTCACCCTAACAGGGTTTACCTACTTCAAGATTTATCCTTACTGCTTCCTTTAGTGAAAACCTATTTAATTTATTTTGTCTTGGTGAAAATGGTCAATGGAAACATAGAGAGATTGAATGGTGAAGTGGCAACAAAACAGCATTATAACTTGACAAGGGTTCTAAGCCATTCAGAGAAAAAAAAGACAAACTACCGATTGGCAAATGGGGGTGCTATAACTCTCAATTAGTTTGGCAAATGGGGGTGCTATAACTCTCAATTAGTTTGTGGGCATAATAAAAACAGATTTTTTTATTTTTAGTCAATCAGGATATACTTTCCTAATTTGTCTATGAACCATAGCTAAGTGATAAGCAAACATCAACATCAAGATCCTAGCTCAAGGATCTTTCAATTGACCAATAGTAAGTCAAACGAGAAAAAGGGTTATACTCCCAATCCTGGAAACTGGGCAAGATTCCTATTGTGTTGTAATGTTGCATTTAGTTATAGCTACCAACAATCAAGCAATGCAGGCACTTAGATTAGAGAGAGTTCTCATACAGGTACAAGGAAACAACAAAAAAAAATAGTGTTATAGCTGAGTCTTAGTAGTACAATCAAAAGAATAAAGTGCTAAAATTACAGCAAAAAGTGGTGAAGCTAGAGAACAACATTATAGTTCACCTAACATCTGTTTCAAGCTGTTGGTTGCAGCTAAAAGACGTACCATATTTACAACAAAACACTCAAGGCCTGGTACTAAATATGAGGTCCAAAACGAACACCATCTCTGAGATTAAGAAGACTACTATGCATTGCATCTCTTCGCAAGCCATATGCTGGTGGCTCACAGTTTAGGAATGAGCTGGTAAATCGATTCCTCCTGGAGAGGATGGATACCATATGATCAAGCTTGGACCGGATAGAGGTGTAATGTATTTGACGGTCCTTGCCAAGTTTCTGGAAAGAGTCTCGCATGGTGTAATCAGAGCGGTTGAAACCACCGCTTGAGGAAATAGAGGTGTTGGATCCTGTGCTAGCAGTGGAAGCGGAGGAGGACGAAGATGTGGAGGATGTAGAAGAAGAGGACAACCTTGCTGTAGAGGAAACAGATGTGGTTTTGCTTAGTCCTGTCGACTGTTCCTCTACTTGATTTGTCTGGGTAGTTGCAGATCTTGAAACCATCACAGTTTGGGTAGAAGCTATTCTGGCAGAAACTGCAGTTTGAGTCCCAGCTGTTGAAGTGAGCACATTGGTCTGCGTAGTTGCATCTACTCCTCTATGATTCCACCAGCCATCGCAAGGCTCAGTCTGGGTGGCCACACTTTCTGTTTCCTTGAGACCAGATATTATTTCACAGTTGTGCAACCAGTCCTCATCAGAAGCTCTAACCTTACCTGGAGTACCAACATCTTTCTCTAAAGCGGTTTTGGTTTCAGCAGCCCCTCTCTTGGGCGTGCTTGACAACTTTGCCTTCTCGAGCTGCAGGAGATTTGCTAGAAAAGGCTTCCTTTGGGCTGCAAGAACATTGGTTACAGAGCACTTGCGTATACTCATTAGTATCTTGGTACTAACTGGCTTGGACTGAGCATAAAGAATTCTGAACTGGAGGTCAAATTTTTCAACTATTTGTCCTCCTAATACTACAATATTACTGCTGTTCAGTTTGCCATCCATCCAGGTAAAACTGTGGAGAGATGACAAAGCAAGTTAATTGGTAGAAAGAAATCCACATACTAATCATAGCAATTATTAGCTGTGACTAAACCAACATAAATGTTTTTTGTGACAGTAAATTTGTGCTTTTCATATTATAGTACAGTAGCAAAATGGGTACTATGTTTACACAAAGTAAACATTGACATTCTAGGGCGCAGATATGACAACATTGACTGGCTATAGTACACGTGCTAAGACCACACCTGTAACTTCCTGTGGCAACCTTCAGGCCATCAACAAGCAGAAATTTTTCACGAGCCTTCCCAACGATCTTGGCACCAGACCTGGTATAATAGTTGTTGCCCGTTAAGGTACGAACTCGCATATACTGTAGAGACAGTGCATAAAATGATTTATAGTATAGGTATAGAAACAGTCAGTAAAAGCTACACATTTTAACAATTGCTTTATACTGCTAGCTCACCCCTACAATCAACATTATATACATTAACCACAGTATCCAGCTATTTTGTTGTAATTGTTACAAACTGCCAGTCCTCTGGTTACAGGGAAGCATGTGAACTTCTCTGATTGCAATTCATGTTACACTTACCTTTTTCTCGCTAAAGCCCAAGTGCCTCTTCTGTGCGTGCAGACAGTTCTGAGCCTGGACACGCTTGCTCTTCCAGATTTAATCAATATCGCCCCTCCTGTCAGCCAATCAGGAAATAGCCTCTTAATCGCCCTTGGCTAGTTAGCTGGCTCAAACACAGAACTCGGCGTTCGTGCAACGTGTCTCCACTAGTGCAGAGCTCTCTGCTAAACATTTGCTTTACACCTTTCTGTTAATTGAGTGCTTTCCCAGTCCAGCTCCTGTGGTAACCCCTTGTCTCCCTGTCTCATTTCCTCTTCTTTTTCCCCGTGTTCCCCTGTGTCTGCGGTGACCCGCGTGTCCCCAATGTCTCCTGTGTGACAGTTGTCTATTTCCTGGATTTCTGGTTCTTGACCCCTGGCTTTGTTTCTGACCTCTCTTGCTTGCTGCCTGCCTCAACCCTGGCCTTCCTTGATATTCTCCTGCCTACAGCGCAACATGCTCACCACTGAATAAGACCAGGCTGCTGCTCGGATCCTGCACTTTAACCCCCCTTAGGTTAACACCACTACTGTGCAAGCCATAGCACCCCCCAGAGTTTCCATCTCTCCAAGCGTGACAGTTCAAGGAACTACAGGGTTTGTTGTTTGGAGGAACAGAACAGCCAAAGACTGGTATTTTGCTCCCAACTGGCACCCTAACAGCATGTTTAATTTCTGACTTTGACCGGTTAGAGTGACAATCTGGTCTAGTTGAGACCTACCGGTTCTGCCTCAATTGAGACTCCAAGGTTTTGGCACATAGTAAGAAAATGCAGCAGTTGAGATTCATCCACCAAGATGTATACTGGAACACGCCGTTTTCTGCAAGCTTCATGCATATCACGAAATATGTCATTGTCTGTAAAGGAATCCATAACCACTGCGATCACCTGCAAATAGTAAAAAAAGATCCATTATCCAACTAAAGGCTTAGTCAGCTCTGATATTTTGTAAGCTTAATAACAAAGTAGAACTAAAGAATGTTGGACTTTTCAGATTCTTGTACTATTCATGGATACTAAAAATGACGGTGGATCCCCACCACCACCTCCACACACATACCTAATTTCCTCTATAGATTTGAACAAGCTCCTACTCCTAGTATATTCTATTGCATGCAGGTCCCCCTCGTGTCTATTGGGAGTTACTGTTCAGAATCTCATTCAAAGGACCTCTACATCTACATGCTTTGCTTTGACTACTGCATTTACTGCTTCCTCATGCCATTAAGCCTAAGTGGTGACACTACATGTAGCTTTTACCTGCAGCAGCCCCATAGAGATTGAACTGTGGTGGCAGTGCGCGGTTCAGTGCCACCCACTTTTAAATCTGCAGGCTCTGGTTCTTTGAGAAATTTGAGAAAGTGACTGAGCGATTGTTAAGGTGGCACTTGCTATGATCTGCACAGGATGTGCAAACACTTCCAGGTATTTACAGACAGCACAGAACTCCCCATGGCAATGCCTGCATCTGGTTTCTTTCTAAAAGGACAGCACCATCGTTGTTCAGGCACTAAACAGCATCTATTTTCTAGATGGATAGTCTGGCACAGAAAGGACAGTATCATGTAAACCCCAATAGGTGTGCAGCTCTTGGCTACTTTGGCAGACACAAATCAGCACACGCACAATACAAAATTAAAAGCGGAGACCTGAGAAAAGAAAATAAAGGTTTCCTCCCGCCAGCAGAACACTGACATCATCATTTTAAACCTGGCAAGTCACTAGGCTGGAGTTCAAAGACTTGGTGGCGTTCAAAGGGTGGCGTTATCATGTTGAATAGTTTAAATTATAAGTAATATTATAAGTATTATCTTTTGAAAAGAACATTACAAATTCAAAATACCACTGTGTAGATGAACACCTACCTACCTACCCAGCCAGTGCTTCTCTTGCTTTGATGTTTTCATTAAACAGATTAAGGTTTTGCAACTGCTCACCACCTACTTCCTTTGTCTACAAGTCCCATGTCCTCACAAACAAATGTAGCCCGATTTATCCAAGCCTAGAGATCCTGGGGGGATCCTGGGGGATCCAACCTAGAAAATACTTCCTAAAAACTATTTACCATTAGTTGGCAAATGTTTTTAATCCTTGACCAGATCCAGTTAAGGTTTGCTGGACCACCCAAGTTCTAATACAGAGCTTATTAATTCAGCTCCATGATTTCCACTGTAATGCAAGGATCCTGGCAATTGTGGTCTGACATCTAATTTTCGCCTTACTTTGGGTGTCCCGTCACATCGGATTTACCCTTCCAGTAATTGAATTTAAAAATGAAAGCTGTAATGCAACATATTTGGCCCAAGAAATATTCTATCATCTTGCTTCTATACAGCGTTTTCACATACCAATCTGATTGATATTAGAATTTGTCCTGTTTAATTTTGGATTTGGTTGAACTTCTATACTATATCCATGACCATTTAATAATTCATCCCCCCTAAAGTAAGCGTCAGGTAGTTTATTTTAGGAATTATATATGATATAGATGATAGCAAGACTTCAATATTAAAAAATTTTCACTGGTGAAGTCTTTTTTTTTATAAATTGATCATTTCTGAATGCTGTTCTTTCAGCCCCACATAGCAGCTGCTTTTGGAGGGGTTGATATAATTGCCCTCCGGAAAATAGTTATCATTCAAGCCTGATATTAAAGGGGGACAGGTGAGCAGAAAGAATGTGCACACACAAAATGATGCATCAATGAATAATCCTGAGAGGGGGGTGCCAGCTGCCTTTAAATTGAACATGTTAAGGCAAAGAACAAGTTGAGTTGTAGGAATATTTTGAGTGGTGCAATCTCAGAGTCAGCAAGCCCCGAGGTGGTCCACCTATGTACCAAGTATAGGATAAGGGGAGTCTGACAAAATTCAGAGGAAGCCTAAGGCCCTTTTTAGATTTGCAAATTGATTCCGTTAGCTATTCCCAGTCGCCTTCTTCAATACCGTGCGATTTAACTCTACAGTAGTTGTGTCAACCATAGTTCAGTCACACTCAACCTCTATGCCATGTGGTCGAGGTTGGGGTTCAAAGTCTTCAGTAAATTGATGGACCTTTCTCAGTCCTACAGCAGCAACGGCAACAACTTTTAACTGCTGTGAGCTACAGTTGAAGGCAGTTGCATTCAAATCAATGGAAGAGACTCCAAGCATTCAGCAAACTAGACTGCAAAATCAACTGCAACTGCCTACACAAAAGTGGATCCAAACTGCTCCTATTCAGTTGAACTGAGTGGCAGGGAGAGCGGCTAAGTGGTGGTAAACCACTGTGGTCAATTGCAGGTCTGAAACTAGCCTAAAGGGTTCATGTTACATCTTCAAAATCTTTGTTTGTGTTAGGAGGGAAAAATAACGTATCTTTTACAGTGTAAATGTGATAGCAAACAAACTTTTCCCCCAAAAATAAGGTCACAAAGGAGCTTACACATCAAAGACACAAGTCTTGCAAAGGTATAATACAGAATTGTCAAAAGAAAAAAAAAAACAATTAGAATATACTTTACACACTTCCACAAATAGATTGGAGCATTTTCACCTGTCCCATGGCTAAAATTTTAGTTTATCCAGTCCTGTGTGCTACAAAAAAAAAAAAAAAGAACAGCTTTCCACCTGTAAAAGTTAGGTTTTTATGTTTAACTTATAGTTCTAGTATTTAAAGTGTCAGGAAAAAGTTCAGCAAATCGCCAATTTTAACAAATGGCAGGCTAAAATGTAATACATTTTTGTTTGGATACACTTAAACCATCCCATCCATTCAATGTCTATCAGACATACGTGCACTCCCTTGTCGTTGGAAAGGATCGTGAAAGATCCTTTCCAACGACAAAAATTGCAAGTGTGTACGCAGCTTTACATTGTTGGCCAGGGTTAGGAATGTCGCCCTTATAGATAGCCAAAAAGATCATTGGCGTCAGTTCAATTGACCTAAGAGGTGCAAATTGCTTATTGTTCAAAGAACCCTCAGCAACCTTTGGAACCCTACGACTTCACACAACTTCTGCTGAGAAACATTGCCGTAGAATATTTGCAGTGACTAAAATAATTATTGGGAGTTTTCTTTAACATAAGAATAGTTAATAGGATATTTATCATCTACCAGAATAATGTCCTGGTCATATTACAGGCTCAGTGAATGAAGTCAATATTGACTTGTTTTATTTAAACTCTTTCACTGAAAGAAAAAAAAAAAACTATTGCTAGGTTACAGCTCGATGTAAGGGCTTGGCTTAATGGAACAAGGAAAGAGGTGAATGGCCAGTTTGTACAGCAACACACCTTTGCAGATTGTCTAGACAATATAGGACAGCTGTTGATACATTTTGAATAGGTTTATGGCATTTCTTATCACTATCCGGAAGACAACACGGTGGCTCAGTGGTTAGTACTCTGGCCTTTGCAGAGTTGGGTCCTGGGTTTCAATCTCGGCCAGGACACAATCTGCATGGAGTTTACGTGGGTTTCCTTCCACATCCTAAAATCATGCAGTTAGGGTTACTGGCTCCCCCCAGCATTGACCTTGGACTGTATGAATGACATATGACTACAGTAGGGACATTAGATTGTGAGCTCCTTTGAGGGACAGCTAGTCACATGACTGTGGGCGCTGCGTAATATGTCAGCACTATATAAATACTGTGTTATAAGGGAAAGGTACAGCATTATAGGGCCCCAAAGGTCAGCAAAACTGAGAATCCAAGCACTGAAAATGTTCCTAATTCCTGCCCCATTACCATTTCGCACTCCTTTGCAATCTGTAGGTGCTCTTGGTGTCTTAAGGTTTAAGCCGACCATTCCTATTAATAAATTACCGCCACTACCTGAATCTCTACAAACTACATCCTATCAAGTCTGAAACACATTATTGGCATTGTCATAGCCTTGCACGCAAAACTTATAGTTTCTCTTTAATCCTTCAAGAAAAATTTCCTAAACTTGTCCTCACGTCCCACCAATGGAGCAGGATCTGCAGGTAACAGGGTAATTCATGTCTCAACAAGGCTACAACCTCTTGTTTTTGACACAATTGTTGGTTGGACTTGGGGACGCCTTTGTGACACCCAAATTATTGTACACAACACTTCCTAATGGTGCACGTATGTTTTAGGATTGATATGTATTATGAACAGCTAGCTCGGCCTAGGGCATTTAGAAAAGAAGAACGATCTCAAAGTGTAAATGACCGGACTGTCCCAAAAGTGAGTTCTGCACCGCAACTCCCAAGTTCATTGAAATGACTGGTGGGAGCACACAAACCAATTCCCCAGCAATTGATGTGATCAAGGAGATGGCATTAGTATTCAATC
>NC_092860.1:16263391-16268412 GCF_032062135.1 Pyxicephalus adspersus
TCCCCTCTCTGCCCATCACCCACCTCCTTGGCCCCCTTGATCAGGGCCCGGGCCGCCTCCTTACAGCTGTAGATTGTCTCCTGGAATCCGGGCTGGAAGTGAACCTCAACCCGAGTGGCCCCGCGGTACGACCCGGCACTAAATCCCGGCCAGCCGAGCTCCAACAGCGGGGGCTCCACATCTGAGATCTCCGGGAAGTAAGTGACCGAAGAACAATCCACCGAGGCGGACACCGAGACCTCCTCCTCCCCGCACTGCAAGGTGGACGCCGCGCTCAGGATCTCCCCGACCTCCGGCTCTGACAGGAAGCCGGGCACCCGCTCCCTCTGTAGGAATCCCCGCAGAGCCTCCGGACCCCCCGACACCAACTCCTCCAGTGCCAGGCGCTGGGCCTCGCTGTAAAGATCGGGGGGAGCCGCGGGCCAGCGGGAGCCCAATGTGGGGAAATCATCCAGACACTGCGACAGATTGGCCATGACTGCCGGAGAACCCCAGCAACTGCACCGCACATCAGCGCTGCCACCAATACTTATAGGACATTTAAATCCAAACAAGCCCGGGGTGCCTGCCTATTGGCTCATAAAACACACCCCCGAATGGTGATAGGACAGAAGATATATCTACAGTCACAAAACCACGCCTTTGGAGGCGGTGATGTGCTGGAGAGACGCCCACTCCTTACTGTAAGCCCTGGCATGTGGGCGTGGCTTGTGCGCAGACTGGGCTGTCAGTGTAAAAGTCACCTCCAGGTAAATTTATGGCTGCACTGGGGGATAGAAGGAAGTCCAAGGCTGTACACACGTGCAATAATTGTCATTGGAAAACGAACGATTAACAACCGATCAACGAATATTCACGATTATTTTGAACAATCATATAGTGCACGCTTCTGTACGTGCTGTAATGATACGATCGTTCAAATATAATCCACCAATAATGTACACACACTAGATACAATAGTTTGAACAGGGACTGACATGTTCAGGAGAAAGTGTATCACACTGATTCACGATCACTGAAAGACTGTATACACAATACAATCATCACCCAATCAGATTGTTTCTAGCGAGATTCCTCGATCATTGGAGTCGTTGTGCACTATTTTGTTAACGATTATCAACCGTGCATTAATTGTTAATTTCCAACAATAAATATTGCACGTGTGTATGTAGCCTAATACCTGCAGATCAATAGGCTGGTAAATTGTGCTTCCTACTCTTCATTTTTCTGCTGAATCAAGAATTGCATTCAATAGTTTTTTTGAGTCTTTCAAAAATTGATATAAAAATTGATGAAAAGCCATCCATATTGAGTTCAGAATGGAAACAACCCCAATCGGTCACACTGTTGATCAAAACTATCTGACACGTTTTTTTTGAGACCTTTCAATCATCTTCTGATTGATTTTTGTATCCTGAACACATAGGGCTTTATTTATAAAACAGGGAATCTGACATTCCCTGTGTGTCCGCATTCATTGGAATGATTATTACTAATTCCCTCAAATGTTCCCTGGTGAGAATCTTTCGGGTCCACGTGTTTAAATAGCAGTAATTGAAAAAAAAAATTGGGCAACCTGCCACCCATGTTTTTGCAGGTGTTTTTAAGCAGAAAAAACCCTAATATGAATTTTGTCTGATGCACATTTTCTTTACCTATGCATTGTGCAGTTATTTGCTCGCCATTATTGCACCAATGCAGTTTTTTTTTGGCCTTTGACATTGCATCAAAGTACACTTATTCACTCACTGAAACTGCACTTACAGTATGCACATTTATTTGCTTGGTGCCACTATATCAGGAGTCCCGAACCCATCTGACAACTGGGCCACGAGAGCACAGAGACTCACTCAGTGAAGGGCTACAGCAGCGGCCCCAAACCTGTGGTCCGCAGACCACCAGTGGAGAAAATTTTGGTGGTCCGCGGCTCTGGTTGATGCACCCTCCAGTGGGGTCAGGAGAAGGATCCTGCTTGGGGGCTGCACCGTCCAGAGCCGCAGATCATGTCTCCCGTATAGAATTGCAGGCTCAGACCTGCGATGGGAGAGTGGGTGGGTGGTATCATGACGTTTATTCCCCTTTGAGTGACACATGGCTAATGAATTTAGTGGTCCGTGACAACCAAAAGTTTGGGGACCATTGAACTATATAATAGCCCAACATTACTGCGCCAACAAACCTTGATTTACTTGCTGCTGCTACACACATGAATTTATACGCTCCCTGCTGCATGTTGGTGCACTTATTTCCCAGCATGGCACTGATGTGTACTTTTTCACTTGCTGATCCTGCACTAAAGCATACCTATTCCTCTTTTTCTACTGCACCTAGATGCTTTAATTTTCTCACCACTACTACACTAACACACAATCATTTGCCACCTTGGCACTGATGTGCACTTATTCAGTACCTAACCACGTGTACACTTGGTATTCCTATCAGCAAAGGGGAACACTTTTACTAGTACATATAACCAATATTATGAATGGTTTATTTATGTGCTGCCAGTAGATGCCTTTACGAGAAACTAAACTGAAAAGTGCATAAAAAAAATACACTTACCTTCAATCCCCTCCTATTGTGATGGCGGCTCCGGGCGCCGCCAACTTCTCCTTTTTTTTCTTTTAATGAGAAGCTGTGATGGCAGAGGCACAAGCAAGTTTCACGTCGTTGGAGTTACGGGTTGTCATGAAGTTTTTGTTTCTCCAGGGAAAATCAGCAAAGGACATTCACACTGAGATGTCACAAACACTGGGGGAGAAGTGTCCTTCCTACAGCACTGTCAAAACCTGGATATCTAATTTCAAGACTGGGCATTTCACTGTTGGAAGATGAGCCCCGCAGTGGGCGCCCCCCAACCTCAACTGACCCGGCAACCTGGGATGTTGTCCATGAGTTGATTATTGAGGACCGGCAAATATCCACAAAAAAGATAGCCCAGATACTTGACATCTCACGGGAGCGTGTTGGGTTTGTTAGCACCACTATCCTAGACATGTGCAAGCTTTCAGGGAAGTGGGTGCTGAAATGTTTGAACAGTGATCAGAACGAGTTGAAGCATCCAAAGCCGTTTTGGCCCATTTTAAAGCTGCACAGAACTTTTTGGCTAGGTTAGTGACTAAGGATGAAACCTGGCTCCACATCTATGATCCTGAAACCAAGGAACAGTCAAAGGAATGGCGCCACAGCGGCTCCCCACGGCCGAAGAAGTTCCGAACTCAGAAATCGGCCAAAAAAGTCATGGTGTCAGTTTTCTGGGACAAAGACGGTATTCTAGTTCCACGGAACAGTATTATGCTAACCTCCTGGACCAGCTGAAGGAGGCAATTAAGACGAAACGCGGTGGAAAGTTGACCAAAGGGATCCTTTTTTTTCAGGAAAATGCACCTGCGCACACGTCCAACGTTGTAGCTGCCAAATTGAACACCCTGGGTTTCCAATTGGTCCACCATCCCCCTACTCACCTGACTTGGCCCCTTCGGACTAATATCTGTTCCTGAATTTGAAGAAACGCCTGAAGGGGCAACGTTTTGAGGACATTTCTGACATCAAAGATGCTGCTGAGAGCTGGTTTGCGGCCCAACCAAAGGACTTTTATTTGAACGGTCTTGAATACCGCTGTACCAAGTGCATCAGTCTCAGGGGGGAATATGTTGAATAAATGTGTTATTTCATAACTCTGGCTCACTTCTTTCTGGGCAAATCCAGGAACTTCTCAGCACCCCCCACTGCCTAGATTGTAAGCTCTTCTGGGTCCTCTCCTCCTCCTGTGTCACTGTCAGCTTTTGTCCGTCATTTGCAACCCCTATTTAATGTGCACTGCATAATATGTTGGTTCTATATAAATCCTATTTATTAATATTATTAATAATAATTAAAAATGATAATAATAATTGAACCATCTAAGGTAAGCTTTTTTTCTTTTAAATTTAGAGAAAGTCACAAAGTATGTTTATCCCATTAATATGAACATTATAGGAAACGCAGAAGATACTAAGGAGGTTAGATAATGGTGCACACACCCAAAATGACAGATGGAGGTCTCTGATAGTCATTAATGTATACCACAATCAAGATACCAACCCATAAAAAGGCAATGGATGGTAACCCACACTTCTGAATTATGTACGTATATATATATATAACTTTACAATATACACATTCACTGTTCCATATTGACGTTTATCCCTGTTCCCAAACTAAATCCCTCTGTTAATCTTTCTTAGTTTTCCCTCTTCTTTGTGTGATGTATAGACATTTAAAAAATGGACTATTCAACCATGAAATGTGTTGAACTAACTCCTTCATTCAACTTGTGGTATTGCTTTTTGTTTGTTTATTTATGCCAAAATAAAGGTAAAATACTGGTTTAGAAAGCACTTGTGGGTTTACACCCTAACTCCAGGAAAATGTGAAAACTCTCCTTGTAGTATGGCTTACAACACACTGCAAGGGGTAAATGCTTGTTTTTGTCTAAGGGGCCCCATCTCTCACCCCTGCAGGCATCTTCTTTTCTTGTGTTACTGGTTTCTCACAAGCTTTTCTCTTCCACACCCTCTGCTATGGCTACAGGCTCTGATGTCAATCCCTACAATGCAAGACGTACAGCCATGCATTTTAAGTAAGGGCACCGAGGACTGGCTGCACCATGAGAGAGAGAAGAGTGCAGTCTGCCTCGACAGCAGGGATAAGGGTAAGTAGAATTAAATGAAAAACAGTAGCAGTGAACCCTTGTGATGCATTAGTATCTCTATTCTCCATTATTTGTATAATTGGCATTAAAGCGTACCTAAACTCAGAAATTATACTTTACATGAAAGGGTATTCAACTATAAGTAAACATTCTGTTTTGGTTCACGCATTTGTTTAGGTTTTTTTTTAATGCATCCCCTAATTCTCGATCGACCTACATCACGCATCCGGGGAAGCTCTTTGGTGGCCCTTCTGCCCATGCCGGAGCATCTCAGGCATGCGCAGAAGGAGCCTTTTCGTCAAAAGATATAAATTTGCAGATCGGGTGA
>NC_092860.1:16269208-16274107 GCF_032062135.1 Pyxicephalus adspersus
TTTAGAAAAAAATAAAATAAACATATTTTTAAATCCTAGATGTAAGCTCTTTGGGGTGCTTTATAAATCCTGTTTATTAATATTTTTATTATTATTATTAATAATAATAATATAAAAGGGATAGCCATCCTTTTATATGATGTTAAAATGTGGTGATAGGTTAGTTTTAATTGTAGGCATTCCTACCTATTGTAATATGAAAAAAGGGTGTGGGCCTTACCTGACAATCCTGATAAATAAAAAAATATATTGTTAAATAAAATTGACTATTGTTGATAATGATGAAGGTTAAAGCAGAACAGGTCTTTATTGCAGAAATGGGCAGGCGATGCAATAAAACATATTTACCTGCCTGTTCACTATTATGCAAAGTTTTGCTGGTGGCTGCCAGGACTAAATGAACTCCTGCACCCATGCTCCTCATTCTGCTTCTTTCTCTCCCTCTCTGAGCTCTGCTTTATCAGTGCCATAAGGTAAATTAGGGTACTTAGTGTATATCGTTTGCAATCATTATATTTTTAACAATTTATTCATAAATAAAGAGCTGCATTCATTTGCTTTTTTATATCTCTAAGAACCCTTACCTTTTTTCTTCTGCTTCAATCATTTTTCTTTCAGTTGCACCTAATAATTCTTCTTCAATTTATTTTGATTCACATTTTATTCAAGTGAAGCCATTTATCAAACAGTGCTTCAGGGAGATTCTAAAAGTTTTTTGTACATCTTAACTGATTTTGCCTCCTGTATTTTGTGAGACATTCAGCTCAGCCCTCAGGCCTTCTTGGTACAAGTCTTACCATGTAGCTCTTCATTATTGCAATACGTTTGATTCCTTTCTACGGGAATCATGACGTTTTATGTCTTATTTCATAATTTTTGCTTCTTTTTTAGCTAGTCACAGTTTTATCTGATGTCAAGTCTGCTTCTAAAATGTGGATGAGTTCAGATTGATGTGTGTTTGAGGCGATTTGAAGGTGAGCAAGCATAAAGGAGCGCTGGGAATTCAGAAAAAAAATATACATTCCCTTCCATATGTGCAAATTGTCTTCTTGTCAAAAATAAGATTGCCACATTAAGATAAGTATAAATCATTATTATCAATATTACATGCCATCTGTAAGGCCCTGGTCCAGCACCAGTGCTCACCAGTCCCCCAATCTCTCACCACACTCTTTGCTTATAGCTGTTCAGCCTCAGGAGGGGAATTGGGCTGTCCCAGCACATGTTTGCCCCCAAGACTTCTGTGCACAAGGGATGGCATATGGGGTAGGCCTGACAGAGGACCAGGAGATAATGAAGTACATAAAAATTCCAGAAGGGTACGGAATACAATGTCAGAGGTCATATACAGGTAATAAGTCCACCAAACGAGAAATCCAAAGGACAAAACAGAGTCAGGGGTCACAGGCAAAGGTCAGTCCAGATTGCAAACAATTGCAGGGTCAGAAACAGTCAGCAACAGTAAATCCAACAAATTACACACCAGCAACAGGTCAGCCAAGCTTAACACTACATCAGGCAGTAGTGATTGAGAGCCTATAAAGACCCAGGAGTCAATGGCAGAGCAGGATGAAGCCAGGGACTAATCTGCTCCTAAAATCCCCTTCAGCTGTTCACAGCTTTAGAATGTGTGCTAGGGATGCTGAGAACATCTCAGGCTGCACGACTAGAGGGAAGCAGGGGCTACTGCTATTTCCTTGTTTTCCTTGCTGCTGCAAATGACACCACCGGCACTGATGGATTCATTCCTCTGCTCTCCACACCTTAAGTATTTTCATACAACTTTTTCTTTATCAGAGTCATAACACCATTGGCCCAATGTGCACACTGTTCTGTAAGTTTCATGTACCTAGATGCAAAAAAAAGTAAAAATGTGGATTGATTGTTATCTCTTATCCTGGTTATTTTGTTTATCATTTGGGTACAATACTTTCTAATCTAAAAAATTAATGATGACCGTGTGTCTATTCCTGATCATTAAATACTATATCAAGTGGCAGCCAAGCAATAAGCATTTTCAGGAGTTCGGCTATGGCAGCCTCTATAGGTTTTCTAGTACAATGAATAAAACATGACATTATTTAACATTATTTAATATTATTATTATTATTATTATTATTATTATTAATAATAATAATAAAGATAAAGTAAATAGAAGGAATAATTTAGATCAGCAGGTGTTGATCAGCTCCAATGTATGAATTTTATTTTTGTACTTAACTGTTTGCCTGAAATTGCATTGCATGTTGGGGGGGGGGGGGGGGGGGAGTTCTAAATTACCTGTGCACACTGTATAGCAGGTTTCCTCCAAAACTTGCTAGAGGTTCTTGAACAATGAGCAATCTGTGCCACTCAATTTCAATTTAAAGCTGAATTAAACTAAAAAAAAATCACACTTTACTTCTGCAGATCCTTAAATCCCTTCGAGCTTTCCTGGATTGGGATCCGCACTGGAATCTGTCTTTGTCCTGGTGCGGAGGAAGCGTGGGGTGCCGTCATCTTCATCCATCTTCTTTCTTTTTCTGTCTACATCACCCGATCTCACACTGCACAATTAAAAGGGGGGCTTTAAGCCAAAAAAAGAAAATATTGGGTGGAGAAGGGTAGAGAACTCATAAAAGAGTTCTCTACCCTTGGTGATACCAATGATATTTCCGGCTATCTGTAAGGGTGACATTCTTTTCAATCACCGCCAAAGTTATTCATCAAACTGACCACCAAACTAATGAACTGTGAGCTGTGGATATAGTAAATAAGGCTGGGTCTACACGGACGTTTTTAAAAACACATGTAAACATTCCTATTGCGTTTATATCCATTTTTAAGCCTTTTTACTAGCATTTTAAAGCTTGCCTTTAAAATGCTGGAAAATGCCTATGCTGCGTTTTTTTGCGTTTGCGTTTTAAGTGCCTAAAAACACAGGAAAACATCCCAATGAAGTCAATAGAAGCATTTTCCCACGTTTTCCCGCGTTTCTGAGCATTTTCCAGCTTTAACCCAGCGTTTTAATTTTTTAAAAGTTGCAAGAAACGTTTAAGATAAAGCTCCTAAACTTGCCTCAAGGAAACGTCCTGGTGTAGATTAGCTCATTGGAATACATGGGGATTTCAAACATGGGCTTTAAAAGCCTCAAGTTAAATTCGGGGGAAAATGTCTGTGTAGACCAGGAGTGGGCAAACTCCGACCAGTAGTTCATAACGCCCCCTGGCAGATCCGCCCCCTGGCAGATCCGGCAATAAAAGTTTGCCGTCCCCTGGTGTAGACTAAGCCTAAAGCACGGGTTCAGCAAGACCTGAAAGTTATTTGAGGGATTCACATTTTTAGCATTTTTTAAAAGGTGGCTGTCCCTTTTATATAATGGAAAAATATGTTTATTTTACTTTTTTAAATATTTTTCTTTTTTTTTAAGGGGACCGCTTCCCTTCCATCTTTACCACAATGGCAGTAAAGACTGAAGGGGAAACCCACAGTCTCCTGGAATACACATGTCACATATCCCAGGAGGTTACAATCACTCTTGTGTTGTGAATATCAGTAGGCTGCATTGACTTTAAAAAGGAGCTGCTGAAGTTGGCAAATTTACAGTTTTAAATTCTGCAAAAAATCAGTCAGGTTTATCGATACAACGCATGAACAGAAATTCGTTCAAGGAATTGATTGATGTACAGGTTGGCTTGTACAGTATTTCTCTATAATTCTTAGGGTTGCTGTGGTTTTCATCTCTTGATGGTAAAATGCTGCCCTCATGTGGAGGAATCTGAGCACTGCAGCCTCAAGCCACATTTCACCTAGATTTTTTATAAAATGTTTTAAAATTTGTCAGTCTGGTAATTGCTAGTGGTAAAGACCATAAGGGTTAATTCTCCCCTTAAGCACCTACTATTAGGCGGTAACCCCTAGGCTCTTTCATGTATCTGCAAACGCCTAGCAAAGCATCTTTTTGTTATTTTTTTTTTAATTAAATCTGCTTTATAAAATATTTGCATAAATGGTGACATATGGTTCTAATTCAACTCTATGGAGTCAGCTGGGACATCAAACAACCCTTAAATACTGAAATGTAGCATAAAAATGTACAGCAATGCTAGTGCAACAAGCTAACTGAAAGAAAAAATAATATTAAATACAAATATTATTCTTTTTTTCAAGCAGTACCATGTGGTAATAATGTGCTCTAAAACTGTTTGTTAACTTCCTTTAGGAAATAAAATCAAGCCCTGGCTAACTACTACTGTAATAGTTCAGGAGTAAAAATTATATATTTTATATGTGATAATTTAAAGAATTCCACTAGACCGATGTTATGTTTTACCCTTGGTATATGAAACTCTATAGAAAACATATTTCTATTAGTTTAGTGGATTCTGATATGATTGCTCCTCAGGCATGGAAACACCACAGGAAGCTGACAGCTACTTACTAAGCGCAGCAGGACGCCATACACAAGGGCTATTTACTCAGACAGGCAATGAGTTTTGTACACAAGCTCAAGGCGAGCGGTACTAAGCATCCAAGCTTGGTACAGATAAGATAGCAGATAGGTTTTGTGCAGACTTCAGCTTCAGCACTATGGAGGACTTGGATGTCCACTCAACTAATGGGGTATCTCTAAAGTTTTTCCGGATATTCTAGATCAGTGTTTCTTGAACCTTTTTAACATGGAGGACCTTGAAAAAAAAAATCAGGGTATTCGGGGAACCCCTGCTATAGTCATTATATCCACATCTTACACTACATTAGCTTTGCGGTCAATAGGAAGAATGCCTCCTACACTGTTGGCCCTTGGGAAGAATGTCACCTTTACAGATGGCAAAACAGATCAGTTAAATTGACCTGAGAGGCACACATTGCTCAAGGAATCTCTAGAAACCCCCGGAGGAACCCTGGTTGAGAAACACT
>NC_092860.1:16274344-16372325 GCF_032062135.1 Pyxicephalus adspersus
TCAGAATGGATGACAAACTTAAACCTGACTTGGTGGCGTGGGAAACTACATGCTTGTGAAAAGGTGGGTGCACAGACTATAACTTTGGTTTTAGGTAAAGCCTTCTGTGAATGGCAATAGGATTGAGGTGCAGTTTATGGCCTCCTCAGGGGAGGTGCTACAAGTAGCTTCCACCCATGGCAGCCCCATAGAGAATGAATGGGAGTGGCAGTGAGTATTACAGTACTACTTACTGCCACCTCTTCTGAAATCTGGAAATGCTGGTTCATGAGAGTGACCAATCGACTGGCGGTGGCAGCTGTTGAGAGTCTTGCCAAATTCCTAGACAGGACTGAACCTAGATTTATTCTTACATAGGTTTGCTGTGCTCCATTGTGAAATTAGTCAGGCTTGTTGGCTGGCTGCTCAAGCACTAAGATATGGCATCCGGACATGTATCACAAATACAGAATTTTGGGCATTTTTTTCAAACTTAGCAGGCTGGGACAACACAGGGGTTGTCCAAAGCTAAGTAAACGAAGCTGCTTCTACCACTAGAAAACATGAACTAATTACTTTGTTCTGTGTTACCAATGTATGGGTTTGCTTCAGGAAAAAGATTAAAAAAACAGAGAGCTTGGGAGCAGCTTTTAGTTGCACCTTACTGACCCTTAGATGTGAAGGCTGCATTATTATACTATATATATGGATAGTAGTGTTGTCATAATTTTGCATTCGAGGGTTTAGACATACTTTAAAGAGTTCACACAAAAGTCAGGTTTATTACATCAAAACCAAAACTGTTTATTACAAAAGGAAATGATATAGGTATAGATCTAAAGAATTAAATGCCATGAGCCATTTTTTGCTGTATGGAGCATATCTGGTTCCCAAAATGCTCTGCAAACTGGTAATACCCACATTCATACACACACAAAGCTTAGCATTAAAGGAAAGTGTGGGTCCACATGTTTTTGGCAACACAAATTTAATTCAAGCAATACAAAAAATAATAATTATAGAGCACTAAACTCACAGTAGCCAATCAGATTCCTTCTTTATATTTCTTAGAGCAGGCAGGACAATAAAGTATTTTTCTGATTGGTTGTCAGTTTATGGGTCTTTTTATTTTGCTTTTACAATCCTGCTCTATAATTGCATTGTTTATACAGTACCGGTGATAAAGTCTACACTCTTCATTGTATAACAAACACAATGTAGAAATATAGAATATTTTTTTAGAGAATATTATTCTATTTAATATATATATACTTTTGATGCGTTTTATACATATAGAAATCCTAGTGTGCACAGGAATATACAGGTTTATTCAAAGTGTTTGTGTGCTTAAAGGAAACATCCTTTCTAACCCACCGCTATAAAAGTCAGAAAAAATTCTAACTTTCTGTTGGGTTTGGTTAACAGAAATTACCATACAATGTAAACTTTGAAATTTAAAGCCTAAATACAGCTCAAACATGTTATTTTGGTGGAAGGGTTGGAGCCTCTAGTGAGGTTTGATTCCAACCCTTTTCATTCTATCCCAGTGTTTCTCAACCGGGGTTCCCCCAGAGGGGTTCCTAGAGCCGTTTGTGCCTCTCAGGTCAGTTTATGTGACACCAATGATCTTTTTAGTTATCTGTAAGGGTGACATTCTTCCCACTGACCAGAAATGTAAGAGGCATTCTTCAAGGTGATCACTCTGCTAATGTACTGTGAATTGTGGATATAGTAATTATAGCAGGGGTTCCTTAAAGACATGAAAGTTTTTTAAAGGCTTCCCCCTTTTTTAAACCCTGCTCTAATGAATACAAAATTCAACATTTTTGCCCTCTTTTGAGACTCCTTATTGGTTAACCATCTTAATAGTCCAAAACGCCCTACTCCCCACTTAGGATGCCCCTTGTCCTGCATGTACGTCATACACTTTTGTTGGGTAAATTAAGTCTTGAAGTTGTTCACATGATACTTGGGATCCTCTTCGTCTATTCTCTGGATCTGAGATATCCTCTGGAGTACAGAGAGCAATGCTGACATGAAGTCATCAGCACTGTTTTCTGTATTATTGTACTGTAAGTGCGGGACGCCATATTGGCACCCCAACCCATGGGTGGAGATACTGCAATTTGCACTCTATGAAGTTGGGTAAAACTCAACCCAGAAGAAGTCTGACTTTGGATCAAACGGCAGGTAAGTCTTCAGGGGACAGCCCTGCAGAGGAGGTAAGTATTACATTGAGAGCCTTAAAAAGAAATAGAGGGCCCAAACTAAAAGTCAAGATGCTTTTACTATTGCCCTCAACTTTGGAGTCACTGTTCATTTTGAAATGTGATTTTCAGTAAAGGTAACCTGTGCTTTTAGTTGAAGTTGTCTAAGTTTACTTACTTAGAATGCTCAAGTTTTATAAACACACACTAATTTCTACATATTTATATTTCTTCTGCAATATCTAAAAACATTTCTTTACTGCTGTGCTGTATTGGATTGGCCCTAATTTTACAGTCACAGAAAATAAAATAAAAGAACTGTAGATGAAAATAAAAGAAAAACTGTATTGACAACTACAGAAATGATATATGCTTTGCACACTTTGGGCTATACCCATAAATTATTACCCTGTAAATTAAACATAAATTCGTCCAATTATTCATCGGAACACATAGAATTTACACATAGAATCTCCTAGATTGTAAGCTCTTTGGGGCAGGATCCTCTCCTCGTGTCACTGTCTGTATTTGTCCATCATTTGCAACCCCTATTTAATTTACAGCGCTGCATAGAATGTTGGTGCTATATAAATCCTGCTTATCAATAACAATAATAATAACATTGTGACTTCTGTACACTTTTGATTGGCCACTAAGTGGCAGAATGAGTGATTGTTTTATTAGGCATTGAAAAGTATTGAAGTATGATTTGAACAGGTGGTCAGCAAATTTGCAGGTAAATAGGCGGCATAATACTTTTTAAAATACCTCTTTGATTACTTAGCCTATACTTTAAAACAATTCTATCTTAAATATAATGAATCCAAAAAAAAGGCTTCTGTGAAATGAAAATAGTATATAATCACCTCTCTCATCATTCACACCATCTTTTTCCACTGTACTTCCATTACATTAAAATTTAACCATCACCATACCAACCTTCAGAATCCAACACTTCCGAGTATGCTGTTTTCCTAATTTTAGTGATTCCATTTCCCAGTCTCTGCCTGTAATGCTGTTCTCTGGTCACCTGCAGACCATCATAGTGGGGTCATAATTCCAACACCCCCAGAGTTTCTTGTGGGACTTTCTATTTATTAAAGCAGCTTTGTGGGAATTTACTATCGTCTTTGCAGAGGAGTTTAATTGGCTCTACATCTGTTAAAAAGTAACACTTGAAGCAGAATTAATCCCCAAAAAACAATAAGTCACCAGGAGGTAGAGTTTTTTTGGCAAGAGAAACCTGCAAAGTCTCAAACTTTTTCCCTGCCCCTGCTACCTTTCCATTTTTTTTGCTTACACAAAGATTGTGCCATGTGTACAGTCAACGCTATACCGGGCTGCACTGACAGTAAACTTAGATGTTGGGGTAAATGAAACCCAATGGTCAAAGAGGATCAAGGTGGACCCTGAATCCTTGACAGTAAAGATGGCTACTTGGGATCATGCGGGGGTGACAGAATCAAGGACCCGTCATTATTGCAAGGCACAAAAAAGGTGTGTGCCAAAATTGATCCAAAATCCACCAATATCTTTAGTTCTACTTTAAGTGTTCAAATGACCTCACTTATATAGGTTGTAAAGGGTCTGCCCACCCAAAGCTGTATCTTAGTTTTGGTAAGTTCTTTAGTTCTGGTCCTAAGCCAACTGATAGATTCTTGCATGTCTCTAATATTAGTTTTTGGGTCTGCAAGAACTATTTGTACTTTCTGTGGCCCATGTAAGTGTCTCACTTTTCCCGCTTTGTTAATAATTTAATAAAATAGAATGCAATTGTAAGAACTTGAATGTGCAATAGAGGACAAGAACATCCAAGACTCCAAGGTGGGCACTGTTCAAGAACAGTAGGGAGATCTTTCTGTTGGACTGTCCAAGACAAATACAAGCAGAGAGGGGCAGACTCAGCCAGATAGGCCACTAAAACTAAAACTATTAACTTTTAGGTGGAATTGCCTCTGTATGGGTTATATGTCCCTTTGCTCTCAGGTCCACTGAGCCAAAGCAAATGCTGCTGAACTGAACTAATCAGAAGGGACCAATGCTTTCATACCCATCATGGAAACACCGAAATCAACTTATAATACGTGTTCTGTACTGCTCAGTGAGTAAAAGTATATATTTCATTATCCATCCATCTTCTAGTGCAGGCTTAGGTGTAAATGGTTGGAAAGGTAAACAAAGACAATCCTTATTTTAGACCTTCTAATAAATAATGTGCACTTACACATTCCATCACAGGACACTTTCAGAGTAAGTCTTAGAGTGTGTTTGACATCATTGCTTCAAAAATAAGTGACATATTGTATAACAGTGATGGCACTAATAATGAAATAAAATAACATAATACACATATTCACAACACTATAAATATATACATATATTAAAAAAAAAAAAAAAAAAGTGCCCAAAACATGGGCAGAATTATCATTATCACTGGGTGCATGGGAAGTCCATGTTTCCCCCATCCAATTAATTTCAGGAGTTCAACAATCATATCCACTGTCCTGTGCATGATGTGTTGGTTTGGTTTGCTAGCAAATGGCCATATCCTAAAGATCCAGCCATACATACAAAGTGCAAAATATATTAAAAATCGGGGTGCCTGGTGCCTGTGCCGCTTTCATACAGGTAGATTCAATTTTAAAGCAGATGGACACTCTAAAGAGAACAAGTCACAGACATATACAAAAAACCTAACTACCATTATAAAAATTCATGGCTGAACATTTAGATTTCTGCATGTGTCCAGTTGTGGCTGATTCTCCTTAATTCAAAAAATCCACCCTGGGACAAGTTGGGTTTGAGCCCACCCTGTTCATCCAATGTCACTAGCCAGTGACACTGTAAATGCTACTAAAAAGCTAAACAGAAGTTTTGTCCCAATGGCATTTGGGGCAGATCCCACTCAGTTCCATTCCATTCTAAAAAGAAAAATACATATTGAGTCTGATTTAATAAAGCTTTCTAAGACTGGAGAAGATGGGGGAACCTAGGTGATCTGGGAAAAGTGGAATGGATCTGCTCCAGGATTGAAAACGATTCCCAAATAATAGCAAAAGACTTTTAAGAAATCAATTCCATGTTTGTTGGATCACCCAGGTTCTCCCATAATAGTCTTATCTTCTCCAGCCTTGGAGATTTTTATTAACTCTCATTGTGTGGTATTCTGGCTTTAAACTTAAATATATATAGTTGCCTTTATACAATATCTAATGTACGTAAAACTTATTAACTGCGATTATGTACAGAGGAACCTTTGCAGGTACTCATCAACCAGTCTATATACATGTATTTGTACAAATATTTCTATACATATGGTCATCCCAAAAGGACAATATATGGCCAAAAGTTTGTTGACACCTGACCGTCACATCTTCTATATGGTCAAATGTAGGTAATCGTCCCTCCACAATATTGACTTTATATGTTCCCAAAAAGGAGGGAAGATAAATAAACTGTTGAAATGTTTGAAATAGTTGTGGTTAAGCCAAATATATTAAAAATGTATGCAAATCTGAATTTCTGATTTTTGTATCCGGAAGTCTCAATCAAAAAAATCCAAACCAGGCTCCAAAAATGTGTATTATGTGTTTTGGGGAGTTCTTGGCAGCCCTGTCTAACAAGACGATAAGGGTCCTTATAACATGACCGGAATTACTTCATTTATATATGGACCATAATTCCTAAAATGTGGGAAGTGGTGGTTTTGGTAATAAAACTAAGGGAACAACAGATAAAAGGCAAAAATAGCCTTTAAAGCAACATCTGGTCTCTTTCTCCTAGAAGGCTTTTGGTAATCCAAACCAGCCAAAATACCATTGAAATCCATCCTTAGATTTGGCCATGAGCATATGTGAAATCTAATCCAAAATTAACATAATCTGATATTGGGGCAAACCAATTGAAAGGCTGCAAATAATTTGTAGTTGTGCATTTCAACCTTGTGACAAACATATTAGCAAGGCAATTTTTTGTTCCAGCATGACTATGCTCCTGTGCACCATGCAAGTCAGCTCCATAAATACATAGTTTTAATAAATATGTTGTCAAAGAATGGCCTGCACAGAGCTCTGACCTCTACTGAACTCCTCTGGGGTGAAATGGATCATCAATTGTTAGCTAGGTCTTCTTGTCCAACATAACAGTGAACCTAAATGCTCTTTTAGATTTAGTTTTTGAATGACATATCCAACAATCTTATATAGATGTGTCAGGTGTCCACAGACTTTTGCCAATAATTTATATATATATATATATGTACACTTTTCTCTGCATATAATACACATACAGAACTGTAAAGCAGCTGTAGTCATGAGAGCCGACAGCACCGTAAGATTTTGCCGGCTTCTTCTTCTTCATCCTCAGTTGTAGCTTTTAGTCGTAAAATTGGAGGGTCGCCACTAGTGGGTGTATAATACACAGGGGTACCATTGGAGCACCATGGGGGTGTGCCAGGATCGCTAGAATAGTCTATGTTGCCAGACCCAAGTAACTCACTGGTACTCCGTGCCAGGTACCGGTTTTGCTTTGCTGCCATCCTCTGCCTCTTCAGCTCAGAAAGAGTAAGCGGGGCTTGTTCCAAGATGCCACTCCACACAGGGCTTTGTGTATAAGAAGACAAGGAGTGGCTGGAGCTGCCATTGGAAAGTGGAGTGGGGCCTGGTGAGTCAGGAATTGTTTGAGAACAATAAAATTGAGGAACTGGAGAACAAAACCCATTATGGTATTGAGATTCTGAAAAGTTGTCATGATTTCCCATCATTGTGTCGGGATCCATGGGATCTCTCTGTAAAGACAAAAATTAAGTAAACTGTTATGCCACTATCACGAAACAACTTACTTTTTTGCCATGCATCAATTTCTTCTCTAGATACCATATAAAATGGTCTCATATATATCTCATCAAAATAGACCATCCATCTTTGCTGGAAAATGATTGTTCTAGAGTTTGTAAATGCTACAATAAAGCTGAACTCCAGGAAAGCAGCACACAGGTGCAGTAACTGTAATAAGATTTGTAATTCCCATTTTTAAAATCATACGACCCCTAGGGCAACATAAGTAGCCCACTGATCTTTACTGGAACAATGGGCAGCACAGTGGCTCAGTGGTTAGCACTCCGGCCTTTGCAGCGCTGGGTCCCAGGTTTGAATCTCGGCCAGGAAACTATCTGTATGGAGTTTGTTCTCCCTGTGTTTGTATGGGGTTCCTCAGGGTACTCCGGTTTCCTCCCACATTCCAAAAACATGCAGTTAGGGTTTTTGTTTTTCCCCAAAATTAACTTTAGACTGTATTTCAAACATATGACTATGGTAGTCCCATAGTCATATGGGAACACATGACTATGGACTTATTGATGTCTTTAACTCTTAAATAGTTGTGCATTCTTGGCCCAAAATGGGTTGTGCGTCTTAGGATTTATACACACGTGCAATGGTTCAGGGCTGATATTGGATGAGAATCTTGTGTGTGTACAGTGCTCATTGTTCTTCGTCCGTACGACTGTTCTGGCGGAACGATGGATGACAAACGATCGTAATACAAATGAAGGAGAAAGAGCGCAGCAGGGTCATTCTCCCCCTCCCCTCTCCATAGAGTAAAATGGCGCTGTATGTACAGCGCCATTTTACTCTATGGAGCAGTCATTTAGCGTTGGAAAGGAAAAATTGTTTCCAACGACAATTATTGCACGTGTGTAGGTGTGTACTGAGCCTTAGTGTGCCTCAAAGCAAGTGCCTTTTGGAGCGCTGCATGTGCAAGTTGCAGTAAAAGGCACAGTGTTATGTCTCAGGTGTTCTATGGTCCATTAGTGCACAGCATTGGTGTGAACCGGACTCATGGTTAGATGCATGTTGAATGCACTTTTAATGAAGAAAAAGCAACTTTCATTTTCAATAGGTTCTAGATATAATACTAACAATACTTTTGGAAAACACACTTACTGGGAATTCAATTTAAACCACAACAAGCAGGATTATTTTTAAAGCACAGCGGACTGAAATGTGAACTGTACGTTATGACTTTATAATAAAAGCCATTAGTCATTATTCTATGGTTGTTTTTTTAATATTAGTAGGGTCATGGTTTGCCTTTAGGCACTTTTATGTAGCATAATACTTAGAAGTATATTTATAAAGCAGTGAACAAAACATTGACCAAATATTCTGTGCAACCTTGTTGCATTCTTTGAGTTGCTAGATTTTCCTTATTGACCACTAGAGGGAGATGTTGCGCTGTATTTTTTGGTATATGGTATATGAAAGTCAATCCTCAATATATCACTATTTATATTATTTTAACAAAAGGCCAACTGATTGGGTTAAAGTTGGGGAAAACAAAATAAGGCAAAAACACACTATGTCCTTGCACAAAGGAAAAGTGCGCCTTGAAATGGTCTTCATTACAAATAACTTATGCATATAGTCAGATGTTATTTAGGTCACATGTAGTGTGGTGTATGATATGGCAATTAGGATACACAATAGAAAGTTAAAGTCACTCATCATAATATATATCAGGCTTTTCCACAATATCAGTGGCAGATATTTCAGTGCTGCATACTGTATTACTTTGTGAGTATTGCTCACCCTCTGAAGGTCAGGGCTGGGTTCCTCTTCTTCTTGTGCCCCTTCTGTTTCCCCAGCTGATACAAGACATTGCCACACTACGGCCTCCTTCTCATATTCCCGTCTGTACATATTAGTCCTCTCTGATAAACTTGCACGCCGCACAACCTTTCTGAGAAACAACCACACTGTCAGATTACCAGAAGGTGCAAAAAATCAGCAGGGAAATATAAATAATAGTAACAGGATAAAGCATAGCGAAATGTCTAATTATAGAATACCTAAAATGACCGTCCAAATTACGCTTGTTTTATAAGGATAAAATCAACAGAAAATTATCAACCAGAAAATATAATAAGGCACAATAATTCTGAAAATGATTGTTGAAATATTTTATCATACATAAAGATGAAAATGTTTCTACTTAATGTTACAAAACTTGTAAAAAAAAAATACATTTTGTAAACCAGCTTATACAGGTTATATACGAGATGGGGACTGTAGGTTTGTTCTTAAATTGAACTTGTATGTAAATCAGAACAGGTACATTATTTTAATAAATGCAACTTGAACGGATGTTTGTCCCAACATATTTTTAGGCAGTGTGGTGGCAGTTACTGTATAAAATCCTCACTGAGTTAATTACAAACAAAGGAAAAAAAAAAAAACTTAATGGAGCCTAGACATTTATTAACTTTTGGAGCAAGCTGTGCTTTAATATGCAAAAAGAAACAACTGCAGAGTTTGTCTTGATCATTAAAAAGTTACAAAATGTTGCAGAACAGCAAAAGATTTCTTCTGCAAGTCATGCAAACCGCGCCCTCCCCCCATCAAGCCTTCGTCCTGCACACGAGCGAGCAGGGAAGCCTTGTTCATATCCAGAAGATGTCCGTATGTCAAATGTCCTTAACTTGGGGACTACCTGTTTAATATATACATATGGTTGGATGATTGAGGCAGTGCTACCCTACCTCAAATCGGGGCTCAATTGGTTCTGGCTAGTCAATGATGGTTGTTCCTTTCATCTTGGATCCAAAGCTAACTTTAAAAAAAACCCAGGTAAAAGCAAAGGGACCCTACCGTTCCATATCAAACCAACCTATCCACCCACCTATTTAAAATTAAAAAAAAAATTGAACCCCATACCCTCTGTCCCTTGTCCCACCTGGTCTTGTTGCCAACTCCCATTGATATGGTCCAAGCCGGCACTGAAGTCTTTAGGACCCGGTGTGCACCCGTCCAATGGACTCTTTTCTCAGCCAATTGAAAGAGTCCGCATTACAAGAGAGGATGTAGATGCACGAGAAATAACTCTCCCTGTTACAATGGCCCAAGAAAAAAGACTAAGGGCCTAACATGCTATGTAACCACAAATTAAGGTAATAAATTGGGACATTTAGGTTAATATATGTGGATGGGTACCCTGGCCAGAGAATGACAATAATACCTAACCATTTAGCTTTTTATATACCATCTCTCCATCATGAGAAAACAGTCACTAAAGCTAACCTTTTCCATAGGAAAACATAAAAGGCTGCTATTAACTAGCCATCACACTGGTTCTCCTACTTCAATATACTGAGTCTTGAAAGCAAAAGAAGAATGTAAAGAAGGATTTATAACTATTTTCTGACTTTCCTGACCTGGGTACTTTTTCTAGGAGAGCAACAATATTAAATGGCCAAGCAACTAGAAGGAGGTGAGCAATGAAAGCCCTTATATGTCTCGTTGGCAGGATTTACTCTGGGAAACTTGAAATTTACTTCTGCACATGTACATAGCACGATGTACAATAAGCAACATGAATACTGAATATCAATGGTTAATGCATATTGCTCATTATGTGAGCTTCTAATGCTTCCATAATCTTGCCATCTGCCTTGACCAGTAAATGCAAATGCGTTTTAGAAAAGTCATACAGAATATAAATGTAGGGAGAAATATGGATAGACAACCTTTACAGATCTCTATTCTATCACTTGTCAAATAGATAAGGCCCAATTTATTAAGGTTCTCCAAGACCTTTATGGGAGAATCTGGGTGATCCAGCAAATCTGGATTTCCCAGAAATGGATTTCCTAAAAATCAGTTGCTATTACAGGTAATCCCCGAGTTAAGGACATCCGACATATAGACAACTTCTAGATAAGAACGGAGCTTCCCTGCTGGCTTGCGTGCAGGACAGAGGCTTGATGGGGGGAGGGGGCAGTTTTCATGACTTGCAGAAGAAATCTTTTGCTAAACACAGCTGAGCAACATTTTGTAACCCTTTAATGACCAAAACAAACTCTGCAGTTGTTTCTTTTTGCATAGTTTGAGCAACATTTTGTAACCCTTTAATGACTAAAACAAACTCTGCAGTTGTTTCTTTTTGCATAGTTTGCACAGCTCCAGAAGTTATTGAATGTCTAGGCTCCATAAAGTTTTTATTTTGTTTATTATTAACTCACATTGAGGATTTTAGACAGTAACTGACATCATGCTGCCTAATAATATGTTGAAACAAACATCTGTCCTAATTGCTTTTAAAATAATGTACATGTTCCGACTTACTTACAAATTCATCTTAAGAACAAACCTACGGTCCCTATCCCGTATGTAACCCGGGGACTACCTGTAGTTGGCAAATATTTTCAGTCCTGGACCAGATTAATTCCAGGTTTGCTGGATTGTTAAGGTTTCTCCCATGATAGTTCATATTCTTCAATCTTTGAAAGCTTTAAAAAATCGGGCCCATTGTGTAAGCAAATATATACAATTTCACATAGCTATCTGCACACATACAGAAAATTGTAAACCAGCTGCTTCCTATCATAACAGGATATCAGTATATGTGTCTTACACTTCTTATTAAGCACAGTAAATGTTGAAGGATACAAAAATAGAAACTAGTGAGTTTCCGAAACCAATCTGACCTTCAGCTATTAGACTTGACTTCCTTTGTAGATTGTGGCAGACAACAGACTAAACATCTGGTCACAGGCAGGACCTCTCAGGCTTTATAATGAATTAGAAGCTCTGTGTTTTCTCATTTAAAAAGGATTTATGTTACGTGATCTCTATTGTACTGATGTGCTGATTTTGGTGCTGTCATCTCGGTGTTGCTTTTATTAGATGGAGGTACTTTGGTGCTTTTTACATCAATCAATGGCTATAATGTGCGATGCTTTCAACAAGGAGAAAACAGGCTTGTCCATGTAGGAAGCTCAGGGCTGGGTGATAAGTCATACACAGTATAAGATAAAAGCACTCTGGGGTCAAAGCCCACATAAAAACCAAAATGATATTTGTGGATACCTAGAACTCTATCAACAAAATGGGTAGTTTCACATATCCATTAATACAAGGTAAGCCCCAGAGCCAATATCAAGGCCATTACCAATTGTGTGAACTGCTACTTTTCTTTTCCATGACATATAGGGATTCTCATGATGGTCCCCTTTTACTGTTAAATTCATCCTTTGAGGTTAAGCCCTCTGGCCCATAGGCAGCCTTGGGTAGGTTCACTCGCAAGTATTCAGTCTATTCAGGTATGTAGCCTTTGTTGATGCACCTAGTGTTTGGTTAAGATGCATTAAACTTCGACCAATAGCATAGGAACTGCAGAATGAGATTGGGGTTGATGTTGGATTTGGTTCCTACCCTTTAATTGAAGAATATGTGGCTACAAATGTCAAGTTTATTAAAATGGTATGGTTATTCACTGACTTCCCTTGTGTTATGAGTTCAGAGTGTTTTTATAATTTTGCTGCAAATCAGAATGTTGACTTTTTATCAGAATGCCATTTTTTGTTGTGAATTTGGAAGAATTATTTCTCCACAATGCCTAGTATAGAGGTCAGTGATGGCTTCTGTTAAAATTCTTTTTCTGCTTCATAAAATATTCCTGATGTTTTATTGTCCATATTTGTCCCCATATTTAATATATGGAGAAAAAAATGTAACAAAAAGAGGAGAGCTTGGCCACATGGTGAACAGAAATCCACTCCTCTCCTAAAATGCAGTTGTAGTGTGAAGTAAGCACTTTGGTGTCATGCAAATAGCAATCATGGTGACTGCTCCCTATTTTAAATAGAAGCCTATGTGTACTTTAAACTGATCCACATCCAGGCCATTTATGTGATCCATATTTTAATATATAGAGTGTGTTATTGAAGAAAGAATTAGTTGAATTTTCCCAATTTTTTCCCTTCTCTGCTGCTCTGAAATTCACTGCAGTTGAAATGTGGAGTGTATAGCCGGTGTTCTCTTTCTTACTGACCCGTGGCTTCCAGTGCTGGAGCTCCTGCGGCTTAGAGAGGACTTGTTCTTCTGCTGAGACTTCATAATAAGGTCATGCTTGTGCTTCAATTCCAGCAGTAAGGATCGCAGCTCTTCATCTTCACACAAATCTAGGAAGTGTAGAATTCAGTTGTTTTACATGTCAAGGATACAAATTTAATATTAAAATCCAAAAATACATTTTCAGGTGGGTATGAATGCAATAGTAAGAATGCTTTTTTTGCTGTCTGTAACACCCTTTTATATCCATGAAGGTGGATGAACCCAGGCTGTGTGTGCATTGCTGTTCCCATTGCCAAATATTTCCTTTCTCATTTGGTGCCACTGGTGATCAAAGCAAAATTTACAGTATAATGGTCTTCTGAGGCTGTATTCCATGTTTTCCTCTATGCCCTTTATGGTGATTACTTAGCACATTATTTTATCAACAAACCACTGATGGAAGGTTAAATGGAGGTTGAATAAACTCGCCAATAAGTTTCGAATGACCTCAGAAGCATCTCAAGCTGCTGTTAAAGGTACCTAAAAATCAAGCTGAATTTGTCCATGGGTGCAGGACCTAATAGTGCTTATTAGCTTACATAGATAGGAAGTAAAAAATTAAACAAATCTAGACTCACCAAGAGGAGTTTCATCCAAAGAGGTCTTACTGCTTAGCATAGCTCCATGTGAGACCAAAATCTCTGCCACATAGATCTGAAACACATACAAAGGGAAACACAGGGCATTGCTATACCAGGTATGATGAATAAAAATAATATTCTAGATGTAGAAAGGATTACACAGGAACAGTGTATGTATAGCTAATTTTTGGTTTAATTTTCAATACTGTAAGAAGAAATCTATTTTTTTTATATTTTTATAAATAAATCAAGTTTTTAAACCTTGCCAAGGCAATGCATGCAGCAAAAAATTATCCAACTTTTCTATTCCCTATACCAAATTTTATCTAATGATCTTGCCACTAACATAATTCATGCCGTAGGGTGACAAGGCTTACCTAATGTACTGTATGGTAGTGTTGTCACCTTTCCCTCCCTTTCCTCTTCACCAAACCATATATACTATATGTCTTTTAGTCAACAAGGATAGCCGGAAACTATGATAAATTATAAAAGTGAGGAACTGGCAGAGGACACGAAGGTATAAAATATAGAATCATTCTCTAAAAATAGGAATGTAAACACAAGATGATCATCATGGGCATGCTATTGTAGTGCTATATTAGTGCTATAAGGCTACATAGCCATGGCTTAGGGTGTCATTATTGTCGAGTGTACCACTTAGGTTCCACAGGCAGGACAGAAATAGGAAGGTATAATATGTGCCGCTGCACCAAGACCCTACATCCCCCACAGCTATAGGGGTCAGTTTGGCAGAAGGGCCCCAAGTCAGTTTTGCACACTATTGGCTAAATTTGCCGCTTTCCACGGGTCTGTCCAGCAAAATTTAGAATGGCAGTGGGGGGCTTGGGCTGTAATTCTCTGCTTTCCCCCCAGCAACCAGCAGTAAAATGTGCCCCTCAGCCTCCTTCAGAGTCTTCAGCCCTATAGTCCCAAACAAAAGGTAATTAGTGCAGGAAAACAGAAGAATAAATCTAGCACAGGTGCCGATTTCTGTCCAGGTACCTACAAACATATAAATATTCTCCGATCTGACCAAATCAGTCCCAAGTTCCCAAACACCTGTAGGCACCATAACTGTACAGCTGAACATCGAAACCCAAAAAAGACAAAATTAATTTACTGAAAGACACTTGAACTATTAATTTGCTTCTGGGACACAGAAGGAAAGTGGAACACCTGCAGAAAACGATGCAAAAATAAGTCTGAGCAGTTCCCAGCAGACAGCGCGGTGATTGGAATCCAACCCAATGGCCTCGTGTTGCTAAGCAGCAATGCTAATGTACCCTAGTTAGGTTATCTTCATACCGGCATAATGACATCAGGTTCTTGCTAATCTCTTATTCTGAGCAGAATGTGTTCTTACCTGACCCCAAAATGCTGCAGCATGCAAAGGTTCCCACATGTCCGGGTCCTTCATATCTACTCGAGCCCCATTTTCAAGCAGCATCTCTGCTACTTCTGCGTAACCTCGAGAAGATGCAATGTGGAGCTATACCGGAATAACACAGATTTCATGTCACTCATTTTATTCAAAGCTAAATCCAGCACAGTATAATCACAGGCAGCAATAAAAGCATCACAAGAATTTAACCCTGTCCTATTGCAATGTAAATTTAAGATTTGCCATAACTGTCATGCTCATCTCAGGTGAAAGTCATGTGTACACCTGTCCCCTGTGTATTTCATCAATCTGCCAAGGCAATCTGCCCTGACGGATTGATGAATGACTGATCAAGAACAACTGCTGTTTACTCCTTTGGAGGAGAGCACAGTGGGGTGCCACTCGCTCGTCCTCTCCCCTCCCCACTCCATAGCACAGAACGGTGCTGGGTGTATAGCGCTCGTTTATTGAAAGATTGTTGAAAGATTATTTCCAGCAACAATCCTCTGATGTCTATCGGACATCTGCACAAGGCTTTAGACTGCAATTGGGTGGCTCCTCACTGTAAGCCAATCAGACTCAATACTTAGGTCAGTGTTGGTAATCCAACTGTTTTCAGACACTGGGAGATGGAAGGGGAGTTTGTTAGGTAGCTTTTAGGAGAACAAAGGGAAAACCACTGATTAGATAATATGACTGTTCATTAACCAGGCAAGTAAAGTAAACCTTTGTTGCCAAAGCTGATTGTTGTTACTTCTATGCAAAAACAAAATCTTGTTACTACAGTGGTCTTACAATGTCTTTTAGAGATTTGCCAGATCACTAAATAACACACCATTAATGGCTACTATTGTTCAAAGTCAGGAACACAACAGGATGCCTTCCTTTTGTGGCTGGAAATGAATACTAATGATTGTTTCCAATGACGCTATCAAGATTGTGTATTAGATTTAACACAGGAAGATCTAAACAGGAAATTGTGGTGTCACCCCAGCTTACTATACTGTATGGCAAGGATTTGCAAAACGAGTGAATAAAATTGCAAATAAACTTTAACATATATGTGTTTGGATGGTGTATTTACCTATACCAGCCTTTCTCTACATTTTTTAACATAAGGGAAACCCTTGAAATAACTTTCAGGTTTTAGGGAACCCCTTCTAATATATATCCACAGTATATTAGCCTGAAGAATACCACATTGCTGGCCAGTGGGAAGAATGCCACCCTTACAGATAGCCAAAAGGATCATTGGAGTAACATAAACTGACCCGAAAAGCACAAATTGCTCATTGCTCATGGAACCCCTAACAACCTTTGGAGGAAGCTGAGGGTTCCATTGAATCCTGGTTGTGAATTACTGACCTATATGGATGAACATGTGCTTAATACATGGATGGCTAGTGTTTCTGTAGTCAGGTCATATTCTTTTCCAGCAAAGCCCTTTTATCAATTTTTAAAAGGCACTTAAGCCTAGTATACATTAAGAAAAATGCACCTAACCTAGGAGATCTGTTGGATTATTCTAAATCAATGTTTCCATACACTTTGCTTTGTTAATGTTCTAGAAAATTTGGAATAATCAATTAAGGAAATCTTTGTAAGCGAAGCATCATACATTAAAAATTTTGCTGCAGGTGTATATCTGTTAATTGGATGACGGTTGGTGAGTGCTCGTCTTGTGGTAGATGGGGTATAACATACAGACATGACTTGTTTGTACAACAAATTAACCCATCTCACCAGGGTGGCCCCTTGGCTGTCTGTTCTGTTCAGGTCTTGTCCGGCTGTTACCAGAGCTGTGATATCATTTAGCATGTGACGCTCAGGAGCCTGACGAGCTTCGTTAACCATTTCTTGAGTGATGCCTAAGTGAAAAATAAATGGTCAATAAAGAGAATGATGTACAATGCCATATTGAACCTGCTCAAGACTAAACTACAGCATACCATTGTATTACAAGTGAGTAAACTGAAACATTTCAAGGAAAGGTACTGTACTGAAAAAAACAAGTAAGCTGAATTAGTTGAAGTCATGCTGATCCAATTGCTTTAATACATTCTGAGCCACTGTATCTGATTTAATTAAGCTTTCCACGATTGGAGACTATCATAGGAGCACCTGGGTGCTCCAGCAAACCTGGAATGTTCTGAAAACATTTGCTAACTAAAAACAAATGGTTTTAAAAAAATCCATTACAGGTTTTCTGAATTACCCAGGTTCCACGCAACAGTAGGTCTTCTCCAGTCTTGGAATGCTTTAATAAATCAGGCCAACTGATTGAGCTTAAAAAAGTATCCAGATCAGGAGCTCACTTCTACTTTCCTTGTTTCAAGCTTGAGATTCAGGAAGACTTCAAAGGTATGCACACACGTTAGGTAATTGTTGTCTGAGTTGAATGATTCTGATCTTCTAAGGCAATTAATTCAGTGTGTGTTCAGTGTTCCCCCAATGATCCTGGTGGATCACTAAACAATCAAGCAGGGTGACTGGTGCTCCTATGGAGGAGGACGTAGCTGGGTGCCTCCCGCTTGTCCTCCCCTCTCCATAGAACAGAACAGTGCTGCATGTACAGCACTCAGCCATTCTACTGTGCCTTGAAATGATCAGGAAAGAGCAGAAAAAGCATAAATTGAATGTCTGTACAAAGCTTGAGGATGGATGTGCACCTCTTTTTTACGAGAATGTTGCATTAACACAAATGCATGCAACATTTTATTTCAATGTTAACAAGCATTGTGATACATTGCAATACATGTTGGAGCTCCATTGCCTTGCCTATTCAAAGTGAATGACACTGCATTTAGATGCAGATAATATGATTTAATATACCTTGTAAGCTACCAAACCATTGTGTTTAAGTTTGTTTAAGCCCTAAGTTAACTTACCTAACAGTAGACACCACATTAGACACCCTGTTACCTTTATTGGTCATAAAATCTTCTGTACCACTTTTAACATTGATTGAGTTTATTACTGGGCCTGACTTACTCTGACCTCAGGGCTGGGCTCTGCAGCTGCCACCCCACTTTCCAATAAGAATGTTCTAACTGGTCACCAAAACTAATTGGCAGTTTTTAACTTAGGGAAAATCAGATCCTAGTAGTAAAAAGAAAAACAAATTAAAGAGGGACACAAAAGAAACTTTTCTGGCTAATAAATATAATTTATTAGGCAATCCATTGTGTACTGTGATGTATCTGTGGTCAGTTTAAAATCAAATACAGGTTCACTTAATGCTACAGCAGTGGTTCCCAACCTGTGGTCCGCGAGAAACTTTTGATGGTCCAGGGCTCTGGCTGGTGCGTCCCCAAGTCAGGAGAAGGACCCCGCTTGAGGGGGCGCACCGGCCGGAGCCACGGACCATGTCTCCCATGTGCATCGCAGGCTCAGGGCGGTGGGTGGGTTGTAGCATCATGACATCTAACTGGGGGAAGTTTCTTCCCTTTTTAGTGACACATGGCTCCCCACGCACATGCAGTCTGGAGTCTGTAAATTTAGTGGACCGTGACCAGAGTGAAGACATTTTCACAGGAGGTCACAGCGTCCTCCAGATTATTCTCAGAACAGATTACCCTGACCTCATACATAATAAGGATGAGAGCATTGCTGATCTTAGATATAATTCATTTATTCAATTCATTTAGATATGATTCATTTAGGATTCAATATATTTAATTATACTTCAAACCAGGAACAAAAAGTTAATATATTGCATCTTTTAATATTGCTGAAATAAGAGACATTACAAGCAAATATGTGATGAATATCAAAAGGTATAGCAATTCCATACAAAGTTAAATATTAGCTAGTCATTATTTTATAAAACTTTAAAGTTTACAGGGCATTCAGAACATTAAGAAGAAAATGTGTAGCAATTGTCTTACCTTTGTATGTCATAAAATTCTCAATGACGTTCAGTGTAGCATCATCCTCACACAGATCATATACCATGTTGCCATCTGCATTCACTGCCAGCAGATCTGCCCCACTGGAAGAGATGGATAATTGCAATAAAACAAACTTGTTATAGATACCTGTAACTTAAAGAGTAATTCCACCAAAAAATGTGACTCAGTTCACTTCATCTTAAATATACTGGCTTGGGCAATCATACAAATGTGCATAGAGGGAGGGCAAAGGCTGGAGCTTTCTGCACCACAGTTTGATTTGGACACTGAATTGGGCAATTATCAAAACTCCAAATATGTCTATATAATTGATATAACACATTGAAGAGTGCAACAACCCTTTTGTAATTCAATAATAAAAATATTAGCTTGTGAGATTTCCTGTTTTATAAATAGAGCCCAATGGAGACTTTGCATACATTCTTCTAACTTTACCCCAGGATTTCAACAATTTTCCAATTTATCCAATATCCAATTTATGTATAAATCTTGGGAGAAAAAAAATTAAAGCTAAAACTTCAATGGATATGAATGGTAATCGTATATATGTATATGTGTGTATATATATATATATATTTCCCATTACTTTTTGAAAAGTTTGTACCTATATATTTATTTCCAAATACTATTTGAAAAGTTTGTACCTTGTACCAGCTGGAATTCACTCCCCAGTAAGTACTCTATCCATTCCACCCAACAAGCTTCATACAAATGACACTTTAGCCAGTGTCCTTGTGAGTGCCAGGTTCATTGTGCACGCCAACAAAGGCCCCGATTTATTAAAGCTCTCCAAGGCTGGAGAAGATTCACTTTCATCAGTGAAGCTGTGTGATCCAGCAAACCTGGAATTGATTTCTTCAAAGTCAGCAAATTTTTGTTTCAGTTTCAAAAGTTTGTTTTGAAACTGTTTTGATTCAGTTTTGAATCCTTGACCAGATCCATTCCAGGTTTGCTGGTTCACCCAGCTTTACTGATGAAAGTGTATTCTCTCCAGCGTTGGAGAGCTTTAATAAATCAGGCCCAGAGAGTCTCAAGGGAAGTGCTAAAAGAAATACTTTTGCCAGACACAGAAATTGAAGGTCCCAACAGGGAAAAGCTACATAATGCCCAGCATGTGTTACCAACTTCATATTGTAGGCTGATCGATGTCTGCATGGTAAAGTATTTCAGGTAAGGGTCACCAGACCAACATAATCCAATAGTACTAGGCTAGTTGCCAAATATTCCAGTCCTCCCCTGGTGGGTAAAGACAGATCCAAAATTGGGAATAGACCATAGTAAATTGCAGAAAAAAATGGTGCAACATACTTACTGCTGAATTAGTATCCGCACCAGGTTGGTGTGACCACAGGTGGCCGCCGCATGGAGAGGAGTCCAAAGCTCATTGTCTGTGACATTAACATTAGCACCATGTGATAACAGCAACTTGAGAAGATCTTCATAGTTATCAATGCAGCACTGAGGGGACAGAGTGATAGGACAGATGATGTGACACAGGGGACAGTGACTGGGAATGGGCAGCAATTGCAGTATATGATATATAGACAGATGCAAGACCATCACACTACTGGTGGGTAGACACAATGGTAAGAAGAAAGAGATGATGATGTGCTTTCATAAACAGGTCACATTAGGACACACAAGACAAAGACACAATTGTGTGTAAACAACATTCATCACTAATGGGAATTAATATTTTATTATGATGGATTCATTTAATGAATTCAATAACTGTTGTGGAAAACATAATACATAGAATTTTAGGAGAAGCGAGAATGTGAAATGTGCTCTTTGGGGGAAGGGGCTGGAACAGTTTGAAGTGGCCCTGTCACCATTGTGAGAATAAAAGTAAATAAAAGAAAAGGAATAATGATAAAATAAAAAATAAAATATTATATATACTAGAAATAAAGAAAATAATCGAAAAGTAAAATCACCTTATGCCTTATGAATGGCGAGTGGAATCTTTGCTCTTTTGCAAAGCTTTGGGATTAAATGGCTTCCAAGGGTGTCATATAGGGTGTCCTTCCCCCTGGCTCCATGCTTCCTATCATTGCCCCTTACCTGAATGTTCAGGGCATACAAAGTGGCTGGGAATAAATGTGCAGCAGTTACATCAAACAGGTGATGTCCCTTTTGCAATAAACAAAGCTTAACTGTTTGCAATCTTTTTTCCTAATGCACATGTGCAGCGCAGTGTACAATGCCAGGAATGGATGAATTTCTGTGCACATGTGCAGGAGTTGCATCATTCCGGTTTGGTCAATCAAGGTGGTTGAAGACCCAAACCTGGGTGAAGATGCCAATGATGTAAGGAGGAGAGGAAAGTTTACTTCTGCTTTAAGTTCTGATTTATATTTATACGTTTGTAACACAAATAATGTCCTAAACAAGTCATTGAGGGGTACATATAAAAATAAACTCAAAATGAATCATGTGGTCATAGTAAAATGGTACCTAATGGATACTAAACACACAACCACTCAGATAAATTACTTATTATCCTATTCCAGCTTATACTAGCGGTAATTCTACACGGAAGGTGACTTGCCTTGGGCTGCTATTGGGTTAATTTTCACAAACATTAAAGGAAGTACAACTATTTAGTACATGTTCAGTACAAATTATGCAAGATCATGTACTGCTGCCAACAACTAGACAATATTTCTAAGAACAGATTGCTACTGAGCAGATGTATCAAGTACATCGTGTGTGATGCTGTCTGAATGTGCTATGGAATGCAGCGTTAACCATTAATACTTGAAAAGTAAAACTGTCATAAAAGAAATGCAAGGGCGGCTATTGGCGGACTCTATCTGAAAGTGGCAGTTGCATGGCTTTCATTTGACCACCCAAAAATGTAAAAAAAATCAAAAAGAAAAGAATTTTCATATTTACTTCTTCACTTTTTTTTTTAGCTAAATTGACTTTCAAACTCAACAAACTTCTAGCTGGATTGGTTACTTGTATCCCCCACAATGACCGAGTCTCTTCCTGGTGGCAGAGGAAACCACAAAGCGTGGCAGGACACAAACATCCAACACACCCAGAAACGTGCAATATGTGGAAATCTTCTCATGGATTCTACCAACTGGCATCAGGATAGGTTAGTATATTAGGTCTGATTTATTAAGCCTCTCCAAGACTGGAGTGGATAGACTTACATGGGAGAACCTGAGTGATCCAGCAAATCTGGAATGAATTTCTTAAATATAGTTTGCTATTAAGGATGCAAATGTTTTTAATCCTGGACCAGATCTATTGCAAGTTTGCTGGATCACTCAGGTTCTCCAATGTTCATCTATGATTTCAAATAAATATCAATTTAAAAAAGAGAGCTACGCAATTCCAGTCCTTATGGTTCTTTTTTTCTCTCTTACTTTAAAGCTAAACTCCAGGTAAATAAAAAATGCAAATTAAATATTACCAAGATGTCTATTTATAAAGCAATGAATCTGACATTTATTGAACATTCCCTGGTGGACAGTGAAGTACTGCCTTTGAAACTCCTCCACTTGGGAATGTTTCAGTGAATGTCAGATTCACTGTTCCCTAAATTTATTTATTTTTAAAAAGTAAATACCTGAATTTACCTTGCTATTACCCTTTTGAAGCACAGCAAAGGAGACACAGCATGGGAAGCCAATTAGCTGAGCTGATAGGTGGAAGCAGCTGACTTCATGAGCTAACCAATGCCATTTCTTTTTTCTAAGGCCCTGATTTATTAAAGATCTACAAAGGCTGGAGGGAATACACTTTCGTCAGTGAAGCTGTTTCATCCAGCAAACCTGAAATGGATTTCCTTAAACTAAGTAGCTATTTGGTATTAAATGTTTTCAATTCTGGACCAGATCCATTCAAGGTTTACTGGATCACCCAGCTTCACTGATGAAAGAGTATTCTCACCAGCCTTGGAGAGCTTTAATAAATCAGGGCCTTTGCCACAACCACAGGTTTAAAGTAGGGATGGTGATACTGAACTGCAGCAGAGAAAAAGTCGATCTCCTCCCTTGCCAGACAGGAGTGTGCTATGTGGCAGGGCCATGCCAGTCTCAGGATCTGATGGGAGTACAGGCAAGCATGCATTTTTAAATGATTTGAAAAGGTGAAATGATCTTGAAAAGATTTTTAAAAGGAGGAGCGTGCATCATACAAGATGATTTAAATTTGGTGATTGCAAGATTTCTTCTAATGACTTCAACTCACTGTAGAAGAAGATTCCCTCCCATTACAGGCATACTACTGCAGACTTGATCACATTCAGATGGACGGAGGACGTACATTAGTTAGGGTCTGACCTGGATTTTTCCCAGTTAGCCAGGGGCTGTCTCAGTACATCAGACCCACTTTTGGGTTGAATGATCCTTTATATATATGACTATATCTATCCGTGTCACTTGTGCATGTAGAAAAGCCAAACTATACCAGACATATCTATGTTACTTGTTTGGAACATGTGTTTTATTATCTGCAAAATATAAAAAGGAATTATTCTAATAATGATGGGAACTTGATGTTGACTTCTTTTTATCCCCATGAGTCTGGGCTTTTGTGCCCTAAGGCCAGCTGCTTTCCTACCACTGTGAAAAACAGCATTGAACACAGAGCAGTATAATTAAGACCGAGGACACAGGATCAGACGGACAAACAGTGGGTGGCAAACAATGCCTGCCTTGATACCCAGACCTACGTAGGGTGCAGAGAATGTGCAATCTCAGACGTTTTTACTTAGGGTTAAACATGGCAGTGGCTTTTTTTAACCCCTTTGGCGTAATAGGGTGACTGCACCTTATTAACATTAACAACCAACCCTGCCGACTTGCAATCATAAACCCCAAATCCAGCTTATAAGAAAAATATAAAAATACATTTCCCGGCATCAGTAAAAGTTAAAAATCTCTCTCTACAATACCCTATCTCGGGTTTTGTCCCCTGCAAATTCACTGCACTGTGATCCAGGGTACAGCCTGAATGATACCTAATTCCTATGAGCTCAAAGCACCAGGGACCCTCTCCTAGGACTCAAAGAAGAATATTGCATGACCTACCCAAACCTTACAGGAAAAAGGAGGATGAAATGACTTTTGAACCAAAGACTCCTTGGAATAAAAATATATGTAGAAAAGAAAAAAGAGGTATGTGGTGAGGTGGGGGGATAATTGCATACAGTTAATGACTTTTAGACATACACAAGCAATAACATAAATAATATCATCAGTTTGTATTTATTTAAATAGGAAGCAAGAGGGGGTGCAGTCTAAATGGAATTTAATACCCATAAAGCCTATCATGATAGACCATCTGAACAAGGATGCCCATACCTCAGGTCAGATAAGTAAACCCCGAAAATAATATTTTTTTACACCAATGATTCTGTGATTTGGTCATGATGACACAGAACCCTGTTGATTCAATTAAAGTGTGATGTTTTGATGAAAGGTCCACTAGGAATGACAATTCGGAGTGAAGTCTCAGATGTACATAATATGTATCCACGTACCTGATGTAGAGCTGTCAGGCCATCTTCATTACTCAGGTTAGGGTCCACATTACTTTTAAGTAAAGCTAGGACTGCAAAAAATCAGAGAGAGAATAATTATATCTATATACCTTAATAATTAAACCCTATTTAAAGGCCCAGATAAAGGCTTTAACAAATATCGATGCAATCTAATGTACAAATACTTTTGCGGAGAATGTCTAGCAGTGGCACAACCATTTCTCCCTTTCTTCAATACACTATTGTTTGGTAACGCTGTCCATTACCCTAAAACAAACTTGTGGCTCCTCTCAAGGTTCACTAAAGGGGCAACACATTCTTATTGCAGGCACCTTTTGGTGATAGAACTCCAAAATCTCAGGTAGCCTTCAAATGCTACAAAACAACTAAAAGTGCCAATGATTAGATGGCAGTTGCTCATTCCTGCTCTTTTTACTTCCCCATTGGCTTCAGTGTGTGATTGGTGATCTCAAGGGCAAATAGGGGGTCATGAAGAGCAGAAAGAGGACAGTTTTGGTGCAACAGCATCAACGATAGCACTGGAAGGTTCCTACACTAAAGCTATGTACACCAGTCTGATAATAGTGATCGGAAACAAATGGTCGTGCTCATCTTGGGTAAAAAATCTGACGTGTACAGAGGTTCCCGAAGATTGTTTAAATTCCTAGATTGTAAACTCTTTGGGGCAGGGTCGTCTCCTCCTCCTGCGTCATTGTCTGTATCTGTCTGTCATTTGCAGCCCCTATTTAATGTACAGCGCTGCATAATATGTTGGTGCTATATATAATCCTTTTTATTAATAATAATAATCCTCCACTGAGGAGAGTAGAACATGTTACTGCTCACTCTTCCTCTCCTCTTCCCTCTCCTATAGAACAGAACAGTGCTGTGTGTACACTGTACAATTGCAAACGACCACAAAAGATTGTTTCCAGTGTCAATCCTCTGACGTCCATTCGATGTCTGTATAAGGCTTAAGATTCCTTTGTACCCCCAAGACTGTGCTAGGGGGCACAGGGTAATATTTTAATAAGGAGTTGTAAGAAGTTAGCAGGCATGGCTATGCCCCAATTTCCTCCGCAAAAGTCAGGATTTATTTAGGAATCACAATGCTCCAGATTTTAGGGATCCTTGTATAATCACGAAACCTTATAATTGTACAGGCACCATGCCAACACAAGTACTATTATGTTTACATTTGCATCAGATTAAAAAAAAAAAAAACTTTCACAAACAGGAAATGTCTATCAACCAATTTCCTTTTCTTCAGCCTATATTTCCCTTACGCTACAGGTTCTCTTTAAACCAATCACCATTCTTGAGATGAGTTCCTACAGACAAAGACAGGAATTATTATTTGCCTATATATGCCTTACTGAACCCTGAAACCAAAAGAGAGTAAATAACTAACTACAATGATCTTTGATATCACAGTCTGCCTTAGCCTTGACCAGCTTAAAAGTCTCCATAGTTATGGTCATAAATCTTTCTAGACATTTACAAGCTTATAATAATTTCTACAATTCATCAGCGTACTCTAGATAAGCACTTTTGCATTGATCATGTTCTGTTATATTTAATAATGTACTCAGTTAAATGATTAATAACGACAAAATAGCAGTAACAGAACAATGGTAGTATTAAAAAGGGCCAAAGATGACTTTGTTATCTCTGGATGCAACTTTGCTTAGAAATCCCTACTATTTAAATATTAGAATTTGAATTATTTCATCATTTACTTAGATTCACAGTGCATATGCAAAGTGCAAAATGCAGTAGCCTACAAAAGCAAAGCTAAATTTAGGGGTCAGGGGTTCCCTATTTTCATAAACAGGTTTGGGGGTCACGCAGCATTTGCCTTTGAACTCACAGAGCGGATCCTGGTTCAAAGGAACCTTCCTTTGAAAGGGTTAAGTACCAAGCTGATCTGATGACTTTAATACATCATAGTAACTCAAGGCAAGAAGTGTGCAAAAAAAGGATTCACCTTTTGGACTTGGCACAAAGACAATGGCACAGACTCCCAGAAACTATAACCTAACTACCCCCGGTGCAGCAGTTGTTACAACAAAAGGGGTTTTAGGGATAAGAGAGGGCATGCGATAATTACACTTTATTTCAGGTAATTATGTTTGTCTGAAGTTTGATACTGTATGTGTTTGACTTGGCACTATAACCAGGGTAAAGAAAGCTGCAGGAAAATTGTAGGGTGTGCCCAGCTACAGGTGGCAAAACGCAGCCTAAAGACATGCCTACTATTAGTACAGTGCACACTGTTCAAAACCTTACGAGAATGCTAAATTATTAAATCTAAATGCATTGTTACATTTATTTTTTCCATGCATGCTGGTATAGAAATTCATATTGGAGATTACACGTCAGGTTAGAGCTTAACTTCAGTCAAATGCTAAGCCAAAACTTTTTATTTTTTATTGGAGTTTATGCCTTCAGAAAATATACTGCTATTTGGGGCTTCAGAGAGACATTTACTCTCACTTCCCTTTTTGCTGTCAAGAGTTTTACCAACCAAGAAACGATGGCAAGTTTCTAATGACCATAGAAGGCTACACCCCCTATCAAAATGTTATTGTCATTGATGTACATGTTACAGATTATCTCTCACTTACTATATGGTGAAACCATTGATAAGCCGAATAGGAAGTAAGGGGATATGTCTGTAGGGATCACCTGTTCAAGGAGAAATGGGCAATTACAAAAAAGGTGTTGACAGGGGCTAAAGAGAAAAAAAGTGAAGAGAGAATTTGGGTAAAATGTTGAGCGGATCTGGTGATCTCATTAAATGATGTGGCCTAGACCTATAGACATGTCTGGGTAATAAATGTCTGCAGTTGGAGAGATACTAGTGGAGCATTCATATTTCCATGTCCTGGTGAAGTCCTATCCACCATGAGACCTTGTAAAGCTTTCTATAGATGTACGTTGGGTGTCAAAGGATTGTCACTGGAAGCAATCTTTTGTGATTGCTTCCTGTGACAGATACATGAATGAGTTCTATACACATAGCACTGTTCTGTTCTATGCAGAGAGGAGGGAAAGGGATGAATGAGATGCACTCGCCGTGCTCACTTTCACAGGAGTGAACAGAGGTTGTTCTCCATTGGATGTTCACCAATCTACCATAGTGAAATAATGAATGATGTTAGCGGTCCACTGTACAGATGTAGTTTTTGCCTACAACCAACAGTCATGCTTGTCCATTATCTCACATATGTTTATAGCCTGAGTACGGTCCGCTGACATTTGAATTTGACCTAAGCTCACCGATAAACGAGTATGACCTTGAGAAATGTGGTACCCATCTACAATTGCTGGTGTGAGGTGCTATTAAGGAGCATCTGATATATTAAAAAAGATTGCTTTTGAAATTCTTACGTCCTTGCCTTCTTTATTGTGCAGTGGCCACCATCAGAACCCCATTCCCATGCTACATTATTATGCATCTAAAACACAAGGGTACAAAACACAGTTGTACAGCCATTGATCTTGCATGGCCACACAGGGAATATACCAGAGCTTGCACATGGACATAGGTGGTGAATAGGATGCAACCTTGTGCTCAGTGGCAAATGGGCATCTTACCTGCTGATAACATTGTATGATAAGTACAACTATGTGGCAATAGAGGGGGTCCCAAGCTTCCTTGGGTCATTGCATCTATCATTTGGGAAAAACCCATCCCTAGGAACAAAACCCCTCCCTAAATGTCTATCTTTTTGGTCTATGTACATAGAGACATTGCATTCAACCTTTTATTAAAACTCCAGACTTTTGCGCTTAATAACTTTTAAACAATAGTACAAAAGAAATATAGTAGTAATAGTAAAAGTGCTATTGGTATAAATAGTGTGGCACCATGACACTGGGGTGCTATTGGGTTTCACTGGTCATATTTGCTCTTAAGATCCTTTTGCAAGACCCAGGTGTTAAAGAAGCATGGCTCCCAACCTAACATTTTGTGCTTAGTGATGTTCTCTTTCCCATCTTTAAAATTCAGGAATGCTAAATACCAGTCATTGTTTTTGTATATTGGCTGTCCTAAACCAGAACCCAGTTGAATTAGTTGGGGTAGAGAAATGGTCCTAGTAACTTTATAGCAGTTATTCTACTCATAGGCCATATCTTGTAGAGAGAAGATGTTTCAGTTCAATAGCTGCAAGATTAAATCAGGACAACAGCCAAGCCTATAATCACAAGATCATTACTCTGACGTTTTATAACCAGTAAAATATAAGATAAAAAGGCATGAGCTGTATTTCATCCAGGTATAGAGTCTGAAAGCTCTCTTTCCAATAAATACAGATCTGGTACTCAGCCCTCCCAAACCCGCCTGCTCCAGTTCCTAACAAGCTTGCATAACAAGTTTCACCAAGGTTTATTGGTCCAGAAATAGTCAGGTGTCCTTGTGTTTCCTTAACCCTGTCCTTCTCACAGTGGTGCCATAATGTTCCATACCTGAGTGACCCACCCATTACCTTTGTAATAACATTGCTTTGACAACATCACGCTGGCATTTATGATTCATTAAATTCATATTATTCCAGCAATTAGGCCATTATTATATGTCAGGAACATGCATATTCTCACTCTCGCTGGACTCGGCAGGCTGTGTAACGACATATAAGTCACTGGAGCCTAGCAATTATCAGAAATGCTTACAAAACTTCAGTGGTTATCTCTGGGTGATCTATGCCACATGATTATTACAAAAGTACTTATTACTACTCCTCTTAAGAAAAGTTTAAATTAGAATTCCCAAACATCTGTGACCTAAATTCAAACTGAAGTCAAAGTACACTTGTTAACAATTTGTTTAAATGCCAATGCTGCAAAATTGTATTTTTTTGAGTATAGACCCAAGATTTTGTTTACATTCACTTAATATTGACTGATGCACTACCTCTGCTAGAAGTGTGTTCCAACCATTCCCTTGATTATACTCTCCTGAACCGTACGTTCACATCTTAGGCTAGGTTTACATTTTTCCATTGCAACCTGCACTTGTATGTATGCATGACCACAGACGGACTCATGCATGTTAGCACATTGCTCAGCCATTTGCACTCCAATGCACTAAGGCAGTGCAGCTCTAACACACACGTGTTGCAGCAAACCACAGTGCAAAGTAATGCCCTTGGGTTGCCAAACCAATGCTTATCTGGTTTTTGGATATTTTGGTATATTGCCAACCTATTCATTTGGTTTGCCAACCCCAAGGCAATGGGCCCAATTTGTACCACATACTAGGGGAAGACTGGGCAAAGAGTCATTTACCCCTGTGCAAGTACAAATATTGGGCTATTGGCTTTGTGATGTTATGTGAATGGATACTAAGATCAGTAAATGAAACTGATTATGGAAGATCTGATCATCAATTAACTATGCCCTTGAGGAATACCAACCTTTAACCAAGCCCACTAATCACTGTCCTACCAAGGCACACTTTCATTCGCCCACATAAATCTGCCCCTGCCATGAAAGGCCCATTTAGTTGTATTTTACCCTCCAGCCAAAAGTTCCCAGTCTTCCCCTGCTGCATACACATGCTTGTTGGACACCCTACAAATATGAAACGTAAAGTTCTTATTTTTGTGTGCCAGTATTTGCCCTCCACACCCAATGTGCTATGCAATATGAATCCAAAAACGATTGAATCCATGCCAGAGAATATTTACAGCCATATGAATACTGAATCAGATCTAATTCTTATAAACGTACCTCTATGTAACACCTGAGATCATTTGCCACTCAGGCCTGCATTATGACACATACACTCCGGGAAAATGTCATCCTTGGCAACTCAACGCAGAAAATGCTAATTGCATTTCTAGGTATAGGTTTTTAATTTATTAATCAAACTGAATGACAGTATAAAAAAGCTCCTTTAGCTATGGAGCCATTTGTGATGCTTAGGGGCAACTGTGTACTCTACATATTGCATTAAACAGCCCACCAGAGACAATGATGAGTCAGGCTACTTCTTCCCACATACTTTAAATGCATTCAAGCACATTAATAATGGCACAAATCATTATGTTCCCCAGCCCCATCACTTCCAAAGCTAATCCCTACAGAAAGTTATAGCTTGGAGTACTGACTACGTCATGTCAAGCTTACCATTGATTAAAGTGCACTACAACTTCAATATACACACACAGATCTCAACACAACTCAACCCCAACTTTGATCAAACTTAAAAAAAGTTTCTCCTGCAGGTTCAGGGAGCTTATTCCTGTCGGTAGACTTTAAGTTTTAAGCATATCTTTGTTTTATCATTCGAAGAACAAACAGGTGCCTTTGTCAGGCTGATTGCCATTCAAATATGTCAGAGCAAAAAAAAAGACATCTGAAACACATGAACATTTTCCCAAGTTTTACCTCTATAAGACAGTTAAGGTAGGTACAGAAACTTTGATCTGCCAAATACCAAATAACTATTGTTTCAAAAATAAAAACTGTGAACAGGCAGAATTTTTATTGCAGAATGAACAGGCGTTTTCCTTTCTGCAATAAAACATACTTACTTGCCTGTTCCCAATTTACAATGAGCTGCACAGCTCCATGTAACATGCCGTGATATGCTGGGTATTCTGGCATACCCCGGGTCTGGAGGAACTGAAACAACTCCTGCACACGTGAGAAGGAATTATGTCCTCCCTCCGTGACCAAATATCTGACACCCAGAAGAGGACTGGATGAAGATAACGGCACTTGTGATGAAGGAATAGTTCTGTATTCTAAGGTAAAAACTAATTAGAGCTATTATTGGACCTATAATTAGGTCTAATTAGACTCCTTGAAATATCACAGATGTGTGCATGGGACACAGGACAACTCTAAATTTCTAACTAGATCAGTTCAAGGCAAAGTGACAGTGTCTGCAAATAGCCCAGCAAGTGTACTTACTAAGCCACCCTCCCACATAGCTGTCCTGCCACCGGCAGACCCCTTGCTAACAAAGAGGGGTTATGGGTGTAAGGAAGGCTCCTGGCCGCCCTATGTGACAGTGCTCGGGTCCCTGTTGGCTTGGCCTAAGCACATCATGTGCCGGGCATGTGGCCATCTCTCTGTAAACAAAAAGGACTTTTTTATTAAGCAGATAAGGATAACCTGGAATCACATGAAAAGAGCTCAGAGCTCCATGTACTTAATAAATATGATATTATAGAATATTCAAATGCAGTATTTCATATACATTATTGTACTTGTACTGTGCAAACAAGTAAGCACCTCATCCATTTCCATATCAGCCTGTGACTGTGTAGAATCCCTACACAGTAGTGTGAGAAGGAATGTCAGCACTAGGGATCAGTTAGGCTTTGCTGCAGTGCCAACTTAAGGACAGAGCTGACTGAACAGAGGTATGAGAATGGTCTGTGCTGTTTCTCATTCACTACCTATTTGCAGGCAGACTAGATTGTATTGCTTAATTCAGAAGTAAAGTCTGCTTAGCAAAAAATGCTGACAGGCAGGAACTTTTTAATGACATGAGTGAATGTAGAAAGATGTCAGCAACAGTAATAAAGCAACAAGGGGAACATTAGGCATCTCACCACTGGAAGAGGCAGGTAAGGGTGCCATAATGTTCAAAATTCTGTGCATACTAAGGTTATGTACATGTTTTTGTTGTGCAAAAGAATATTTCACGATTCTTTCCAACGACAAAAGACTGAAAGATGCATGAATGAGTGCTGTACATATGGCACCATTCTGCTCTATGGAGAGGGGAGGGGGGAGAATGACGGAGCTGCACCCCACTGCGCTCTCTTCCCTACACTTGTATTATGATCGTTCATTGTTCGTGGATCCACCAGGAGGGATCCATGAAAGGGGTCGGACAGGTGCTGTACACATGCCAGATTCTCGTCCAATACTAGCCTTGAGGCGATAATCGGACGAGAATTATCTGACGTATGTATGTAGCCTTATGGAATAACCGTAGGTGCCCCCTAAAGTGTTTACTTCTGCATTAGGTGCACTGAAGAAAAGTTTATCACTTGCTCCATCAAGCTTGCTCTATCCCCTTGCAAGTCTGTATTGTTTTTCAGGATTGCATGGACAACCATCAAACTCTTTTGGCACATTTACAGCTCTGCAAAACACGGCTTGGAAAAAAAAGTCACATACTTCAATATTCCATTGGACTGGCTTTAGGTTTATATCCACACACATTTGCAGTAAAGCTAATGCAACGTCACATTTTATTTCCTCAGTTGCAATAATTTTTCACTAAGATCTTGTATTGATGATGGGAGAGTCGGATCGTTGTGTAAAATCTTCTCTATCACATCCCAAAGATTCTCAATAGGGTTAAGGTCTGTGGTGGGCAATCCATACAAGAAAATGATTTATTATGCTTCCTAAATCATTTTTTACAATCTGAGCCCAATGAATCCTGACATTGTCACCTTGGGATATGTCTGTGCCGTCAAGGAAGAAAAAAATCCATTGATGGGAAAAACCTAATCATTCTGTAAATTCAGGTAGTCAGCTGACCTCATTTTTGGGCACATGTTGCTGAATCCAAACCTGGCAACCAAAGCCTATTTGCTTAGTTAAATCCAGTTGGTGGATTTTTTGGCAAGGCAGTATATGTATTTTGCTGCTGCCCTGGAGTTTAATTGAAGAAAATCCTTTTTTTTTTGCTTGTTGTCTTATAAACATGATTGCAGTGATATGACATTGTTACATATCATTACATTAAACATCACCCCGCACTGGCACAAAAAAGAAAAGATGGGGGTGTGAGCAGTCCACAAAACCTGTGAAAGATCCAAATGGAGTGACTCAGATCTTACACAGAGCAGCTCATCCTACTTCAAGAGGACAAGAGGAGTTGTGGGGGAGTGCAGGAAATGTATGATTGTGCAAGTGGGGGACTGAGCATGGGGTTCATGGACAAAGCGCAGATTTTGCTTACAAATAAAAACCATTTGAAATCAGATAAAATAAGCAATTAACACCTTTACCTAGTTTCCTAGCAATAGAAAATTACAGAATCTTTTGTCCTCCTCCTGACACCCACACATGTTATGAGTACATTATCCTTCTCATCATAGTAACTGGTATTGGTTTGTATTTTATCATGGGAGTGGAGCTTCTTCTGGTTCTGACCTGTAAAGTCACGTTTAGAAAGGAAAGCAAACTTGTACACCGATGCCAATTATAGCTAAAGAAGGCTTCTGAGAAATGTTTATCACCAGAATGGGATTCCATGGCCATTTTAGATATGAATAAATCTTTGCTAAATTCTGGTAAATTAAACAATCCATTAGAAAATAATAAGTGCTGATAAATTGTTTCATCACCACGTGATATACTTTATAGCACAGAAGCTTAATCTCTGATCGTTCAGCCCTAGGGAGCTTCCTGTGTGGCTAACACAACCAGATACATCAACTAAAACCAAAACAGGAAAGATGGAGGCCAAGCGTTGATGTGACTTCCTGCCCTAAAACACTGCTTAAAAGTGGAGCTGCAGAGGATGAACAAGAAAGAAAATAAAATGTTGAGAATCTGACAATCATCAGTTCGCAGCAAGTGCACATGTTTTAAATGACAGGGCTTGATTAACCACCATTGAATATTTGGTAAAAGTCACAATCGCTGCTTTATAAATATGTCTCCGGATTGATGTAGTCTCAATTCACAACTGCGCCTCTCAGGTCAGTTTAGGTGACACAAATGATCTGTAAGGGTGACATACTTACATTATTACACCTGGAATATCTATGATGTTATGTACAAACTAGTAGTGGGCTTTTACAATCTTTATGACATAGTCTGGTTTTGTTTTGTACTAGGAGGAACCCTTTCACGAACTTTTTAACATTTTGACATTGGAGACAGCTAGGAGCCCATTGTTTTTATTCATGGAGACTTGAGGTTTAAAAAAAGACAGCAAAACCTTATGTACTGAGTAAACATGGCCACCCCATTCTACATATATTGAATCTAAGTTTATAAAACCTATTGTGACACATAGATAGGATTATTTTCATTAAATAAATAAATAAATAAATGGCCTCCTTGCTGTGCTGGTGTTAATCTCAACAATGGATGAACATTGGACTGAAGAACCAATATTGAATGAGCCTTCATTGGATGAACCAAGTTTTGGAAGTTAAAATTTTATGGGATTTGTTCATGGAGCAGCAAGTCTGCCATTCACTTAAATATCCCCTGGTGGATAATCTTGCAGATCCATGTGTTTAAATGGCAGTTATTGATTGCCAGGGAATGTTTAAGTGAATGTCAGATTTACTGCTTTATAAATAGATCCCTATGTGTTTTTTCTGTATGTTGTATGAGTTTGGCTTCATTAATCACTTAACATGATTCTGTTGCTAAAATAAAAGAGTAAAAAGAAGATAGTAAATATTTTATGCTTTCAAATCCAGACTGCCAATCGTCACTGTATTGAAGACAAACTCCCGCCTGAGGAATTCTCACAGTCTGACATGAATTGTTGATTTCCTGGTCCCCTGCAGCAGACATCAGAGGTCCAATCCACAGGACCATATGTCACTTCTATGTTATTAAGCCACATAGGGGCCAGTGGGAGGAACCATAGAGTACACCAGAGAAATAAGAATCCAACAATCCTGGAAGTGTTAGATTTTGAAGTTTTTTTTCTATGCAAAGGCTTCTCCTCAGATTGGGGGTGCAAACAGCAAATCAATTCTATTTTACCAGGGTCACATTGACTTTTGCCCGGGCAAGCTGCACATATTATTATTATTTTTTTATTATTACACAGTATTTATATAGCGCCATCATATTAGGCAGCGTTGTACAAAGTCCATAGTCGTGTCACTGCACATACTTACCTTCCTTCCCTTCCCTTTTCACTGTGCTCAGCAATATATAAGAGGAAGCCCTGTGTATGCTGCAAGTCAAAGCTTACACAGGGCTGAGGAATGAATACCCCAACATCTTTGTGATAGCATGAATGAATGAATGAACAACTACCAAGCATCAGTTGAGGATGGGGAAGTGGGTCATATGCTGGAACTACCGGCCTTTTCGCTTTAAACCCAAAAGACAAATGAAAGGGACAGGAAAAAGAATAGGTAATTGTATGCATCTGCAAAAAGAAGCAGTTTAATGAACCTGTTTTCACATGTTCTTGTTATATCTGAGCTTCAAACCAGGAAGGGTTTGGACAAAATAGGGACATGGGCAAATTTAAAGTGGGATTCCAACTACACAGCATTTCAGCTTTCCGCCTCCCTGCCATTCTGTTAGTTGGGGCCCTGAAGAAGGTGGGGGCCCTTGGCAATTACTCTGTTTGCCCTACACTAATATCAGACCTGAGCATTTAAATACATATATGGTGGCTGTTTTTTCCCCAAAGGGATAAGTATTTCTGTTAATCTAGACTTGAGATTTGTATACAGGCCTACCTGACTATACAGCTAGGTTGATGATCTGTCTTTTCTCTACTGCAGTTAAGCAGTACAGAAAGGTCACCCACCTTCATCCAGCCCGTGATATACAATAAGTGTACATTAATGTAACACATGATGTCTCAACTATTTTACCCCTGAAAAAAATTTATGTCTTGAAGACCCCCTGTTAAAACCATGGGGGTCAATAAAAATTACACCATTGATGGTCAAAGTTGCTTGTTGGTTCTGCTTTACAGAAACAACAAGCATTTATCAAATATTACTAAAACTAAAAACGCCATTAGGAAAAAACAAGCTGGAAAATCTGACACCACCAGTTTTCATTCTAAGACAGCAACCACATGCTCTATATCTCCATCCCACTGTGTCTGACTCATTCCTAAATCCCGAATCCCACCATCGGTTACATCTTCCTAATTCTTCACTGTCGACTTTACATTTGTCTATTGCTTCAGTAAAATCTTCATCAATAAAATCATATATAAGGGAAAAATCATAGAGAAGAAAGTGGAACCGGAATAGGATGGGTACCCCAATAAGAGTCCCTCCAAAACCGACCCTGCAATGGATGTTAAAGGCTGAGCTATCTAATATTACATATCTATCTATCTTTCTTTATTCCGGGACATATATATACTTTACAGCTCACCCTGGATGACCGATACACGTGTTGTATTACACAGGACAGTGACAATATTGTGCAGGTATTGTGTCCATTATGAACACAGCACCTATATATGCAGTACAGTCACACATGTTGTATATCCCTATACAAATTCAGCCAGTGCTGCATATATAAGTATACGGTGAGAATGCTGGAACGCTGCTAGTGTGCATTATACAGATCATTCTGATATTAGAAAATAAGATCATTTCTTGTACATATAACCGAAAACCATATTGGAAATCATAAAAAATTTACATACAGAATATTGTTAATCTTGAAATCAAATAGATTTTATGCTTTACCTGTATGGGAATCACTGCTGTAGGACCAGAAGACAAGGCTGAGGATGAGATGCAGATCTCAGGGGTAGACAGGCTGGACCCAGGGGTAGAGCAATGTAGAAATTGGGAGACAGCATGGAGGGACTAATGCAGACAGTTCTCAGGGACCAGAGAAGAAGACAGACTGCTGGCATCAGTGCACATTGCTGTCAGCTCTGCAGGCGAAAGAGAGGAGGCGTCTGCTGCAGCCTGAGAGTGCTATGAGGAGGGGGAGAGAGTGCTATGAGGAGGGGGAGAGAGTACAGAGACTGTCTCATTATACAACACCGCCTACAGCACCACTGAAAGACTGGAGAGAGCACAGCGTGTGATACTCTGCCTATAGAACACATATATGTGTGTATGTACAACCATACGTATACATGGACACACAATTCACTGCGTCACACCGCTCTATATAATACAGATACACACACCGCTATATATAATACAAATACACACACCGCTCTATATAGTACAGATACACACCGCTCTATATAGTACAGATACACACCGCACTATATAGTACAGATACACAGCGCTCTATATAATACAGATACACACACCGCTCTATATAATACAGATACACACACATCGCTCTATATAATACAGATACACACACCGCTCTATATAATACAGATACACACACATCGCTCTATATAATACAGATACACACCGTTATATATAATACAGATACACACACACCGTTATATATATAATACAGATACACACAGCTCCCGATGCATGGTATAGATACACACAATGCTTTGTGTATAATAAAGATACACACAGCTCCTGGTACACAACACATTAATGATAAACTGTGCAGTTTTGTGTCTTAGCAGTGATGTATGTTTAGCAGAAGACGTGACGTGCCATTGTCTGGCGCTGGCAGGACACAGCATTTCCCCCTATAGAAGCTGCTGTAATATAATGGGACGCCTTCTCTCTCTATTATGTCACAGACACCTGTGGATGTGATTTCACATTGTACCCCGCAGCTTGCAGTTTGTGAATATATTATACATATCGCCTACACAGTGTTTACTTTGATAAAGCTTAACTGGGGGATAAAATGTTTTGCACTTCTCATGTGCGTGTATCTGTGCGTCTTCAGTAATACATAGATCTCTTCCTTTGTCCATATCTGTATCTTTCCTCTTTGGATTTCCTTTTCTCTACATTTATCTTGTGTATTTGTGAGAAATCTATCAGATTCTCCTGGTGTCACTTCCTATAGCCAGGGTTAATTGTTCAGTACAACAATGTGTTATTAAAGAGCACCTGTCAGATCTCTGCTCAGCGTCACAGCTGGCGGTGATACCAAGGACAGCATGCTGCTATTGTAGTCTGTCTATGGTGTCAGCCCCATAGGGGGTTGAGCGAAACTGAGAGTTTTCTTTTTTAAACTGATTAAAAATCCTGGGGATTTGGATGGTTGCACCATTTTTCTCTGCCTTAACTTGTGCATTGGTTTTCTTTTTCACCATTCTTTATTTTCACCTGGTGATTTTGATGATAGCACACATATGGTGACAACGCTCACTCACTGCACTGTCTCTACGGAAGGGCAGCATTGCCACCCCAGGTTGCCTTCCTGGTTCATCCCCCTTTGGGGCTGACATCATAAACAGGCCACCGTAGCAACCTCAAGAACTAGTGTCACCCCTAGCTGTAAGATCTGACAGGTGCTCTTTAATAATACTGTGTAGGTACGAAATAATAAACGCTGGCTATAGGAGGTGACAATGAGGGGAGCTAATAGACTTTTCACAGGTCAGTAAGATGAAGTAGAGAAAAGGAAATCCACAGAGGAAGAGACTCAGATATGGACAAAGGACGAGGTCTATGTATACTTAAAGATGTTTAGACACTACACACAGGAGACTACAAACCACCTCCAACTGTAATATAGAAGAGAAGGGGAGAGAAGCTTGAAAAATAAAAACTAAGTCAGCCAGTACATCCAAGGACTAGTAAGGTGCAAAATTTCACATTTTTGTTCTTGGATTTAGATATGCTTGAAATAAACTACTGCCTTTTTATTCTGAAGGTTCTCTGCTTCTACTTACAGTATACTGTGTATACTCAATTATTAACCAATATTGTCTGACCTGAAAATGCCATTATAAAAATTATCCTGGTTTATACACGGGTCTTTCTACTAGATAGTGTTTTTTCCTTATGTAGACTGTATAACACACTCTTCTCTATTAGGCTATGTGCAAATGTGCGTTGGTTCTCGTCCGATTATCGGCTCAGGGCTGATATCAGATGAGAATCGTGCGTGTGTACAGTGCTCGTTGTCCATCGTCCGAAAAGCCCATGTTATCATGCAAATGAAACATTGAGGTGAAATAAATGCATCCCAGATCTGTAAAAACAAGTCTGGTAAGGTACAGAAATTAGGTTCTGAAGAAGCTAAATAAAAGGCCCCTAAACTTTGCACTGCTGATTACTTGGTTGAATTAGAAATAAAACTGAAAGGATTTTTAGAGTGCTTACATCTTATCCACAACCCTGGGATCCTGCCTCACGTGTGACAGGCACACATCAAAATGAATTGCATGAACCTAAAAGGCGAACAATGGTTTGGATAGCATTACCATCCTGAAAGCCTAATGTTTGTCAAATCAATATTGTAAATGACAATTCAACATTTGTGTGATATATTGAAATACAGTGATGGTATTATGGAAATTGTTTGCTTGGAAGCTCCTGTAAAAATCACTTGCACAATTTTCTGCTTTGGTTTACTCACGTAACAATTTACCTTTTCTTAATCCTGTTGAATGGCAAGTTATATAAGTATTACTTACCAGGGAGCCATTACAGTGTAGGGTTACCACATTGAATTCCTTTTCCAAATGTCTTAAAGAAGAAGTGGGCCTTTTTGATTTTAAGACTCCAAAAAATTGTTTTGTTGCTCGTGCAATACGTTTTTAGCCGCTTGCAGTGAAGGGTGTAGTGGGGCGGGCACGCGTGGGAACGCTGTGCCATCACTTTTTCCATGTACCCACTCTTATTTTGCAAAGAATTCTTTGGTGGTCCGTGGCTCTGTCCGGTCTGCCCCCCCCCCCCGCCCGCGGGGTCAGGAGAAGGAGCAGCCAGATCCACGGACTATGCTCTCGTATGGAATTGCAGGCTCTCTCTGAACACAACCCACCCATTTAGCAGGTTCTGGTATCATGAGGTCACTCTGGGGGAAGTTTCTTACCCTTTGAGTGACACATAGGCAGGGGTGTAGTGAGGTGAGCATGTTTACATAACAATGATGCGCATGCATGCTCGCCATAGATAGTAAAGTGCCCCCTCTTCCTTTTTTACGACTACACCCCTGCTTGCAGTCCAAAATAATAACTTGTATGCAGGGGCAGATATAGGGAGGTGCAAGGTGTGCTGCTTCCCAAAGGAACTGGTACTCCATATCACCCAACAGGAATCCCAAATCTGTTCTGCACAGGGGCCCAATGTTGGCTATGTCCACCATTGTTTCTGCCGTTCCCTAGAAGGATTGGTAGGCGCTAAAACATTGTGCATCATGAACAATTTCTATTGTTTATTAAAATATTTATTTTCAACTTGTTTTTATCTTATTTTACATCTCTGTGCTGTGGATGTATTGTGGTGTCTTTTGAACTACTACTTCTACTACTACTACTTCCTGTACACATACTACTTCCTACTACTACTTCTACTTCCTGTATACATGTATACGTGTGCATATCATTGTCAGGGTTTCCTATTGGTAACCACGGCTGTGTAATGTGTGTTGAAACAGCCTTATGTAGTCGTCATTGGACACCTGTATGAAGGGATGACAATGCAGCAATATAGGGAGATGGAGCACAGTCACCCCATAAAAAAGAAAGTACCTAAACCTTCACAACAGGATCACCAACTATTCTTTTTTATAAAAGTTGAGAAAAAAAATGTTGCACATGACTTTTGAATCACGTTATATGAGATTGTGTTTCAAGATACTTAAAGCGTTTATAAGACAACAAATTTAGAGTTGTAAATAAAAAAGTGATAAAACCCTTGTCTGATTTTCATTGCTCTCTGCGTCCCCACAAACATTTGATTTTGTGCTGGTTGTGAAACAGAAAGTGATAGCACAATCCATAATGTTTCAGTTGTTATTAGAACAGTTATTAGAACAGTAAATGAAGGGAAATCTCCCTATGGGGGTTTGTGTTATTCCAGATTTTTTTCTCACACCGTTGGGAATCCAAGACAAAAAGGGGAAGGAAAATCCCCCTAATGGAACACAAATATAACAACACGAAAATGTGGTTTTACACCTTCCCTACCATATCAAAAACTAAAAAATTGTTTTAGATGTATTTTATTAACATTGTGCAGGACAACAAACCTTGATTGACTGTCCTCATCTCATTCTTGTGCAGGAGGCTGCAGCCTAAAAAAGTTTAGTGTACTTATACTAGCTGCCTTCAAAGAGGAATCATTGGTGAGTGGAGAGCTTCCACCATCATCAGCAAGTATGCACAGCGTATTTGCTTTTTGTGGTACAGGTTTACCTGTGTGCAGCCGCCCTGCAGCAATGACAGCTCCAGGACCTATCATTGCCGCATCATGGGCAAAAAATACATTGTCTCCAGTGGTCACTGGCACATGATACATGCGCCACGCAGTTTAGAGTAACACAAAAAGCCACCAGGAATCTCTTTTGTCAGATTGCTCGATCTCTTGGTGACTATTTGTTTTTTTGAAGTTTAGTCCTGCTTTATTGGGCGGCACAGTGGCTCGGTAGTTAGCATTCTAGCCATTGCACTAGTTCTCAGCACTAGGTCCTAGGTTCAAATCTCGGCCAGGACACGGTAACACAGATACACGGTAATCCGGTTTCCTTCCACATCCCAAAACATGCAGTTAGATTAATTGGCTTCCCCCCAAAATTGAATCTAGACTGTGTTAGACATACGACTATGGTAGAGACATTAGATTGTGAGCTCCTTTGAGGGAGCTAGTGACATAACTTTGTACAGAGCTGTGTAACATGTTGGTGCTATATAAATACTTTATAATAGTATAAACTGCTTCTGGGCCTGGCTTTTTAAATGAATGGTGGGCCAGAATCCAATTTCTGAATGACTGATAGTTTCACTGATAGCTAAAATCTCAGGGAAAAGTAAAAATTTGTTAATTGGCCACAAAAAGCTGATCTCTCTTCTTTTTGAATTCCTCATTAACAGAAGAGGATAGATTGCTACTATCAAAAAGGAAATCAATAAAATTCCTTTGATCCCTATTGTCATTAACATGTTTGTGTACATGTTCATGTGTGTATACAAATATAAAATGAAAGTTAGGCATTTTAATATATGAACAGTTATTACTGTTTACTATGGTGTATATATGCATATGTATTGTTTATATAGATAGTCATAGCGTATACGGGTATAAGATATAGACATATTTTGTTGGGTAAAAAACACAGAAAATATACATTTTATTCTTTCTTTAAAACACCAAACATTTCCAGCTGCAATTTTAATAAAGGATACTTAAAGAAAGTCCCTTTTATTCTGGAATTAAACTAAATTTAAAGTGTACCTAGCACCACATTTTTTACTTTAGGTTCACTAAGGTTTTTTTTTTTTCTAAAGCAGTGATTCTGACATTCTGAATCTGAAATTTGCTCTCTGCTTGGTAAGGAATTGTTATTTTGATGTGTGTTCTTTAGTGTTTGTCTAATAAGTAAAACTAAACATGAAAGTGTGTAATGTACATGTACATAGCGAGTGGGTTAAAGACCTTGAGGCGTACGTAATCATATGCTTGTGTTCTCTGGGAGAGGAGACTGCTGTTTGAATGTTGGAGCTAATTATTAGGATTACTCAGCTGCAGATAGAATTTCATGTAACCCCATCAATGCTTATGGATGATGTCCTATAAATTGAATTTAGGTTGCATTTAGATTTGTAAAAAAAGAACTGAAGAAAGTTTTTCCTGTTTGTGAATGTTTTATTATATCATCTCTTTTATCATTGGAATATAAACAACAAACTCTAGTGTTTCTCAACCAGAGTTTGCTAGGGGTTCCTTGAGCAATGAGCAATTTGGACCTCTCAGGTCAGTATAAGTGACACCATTTATCTTTTTGGCTATCTTTGAGGGTGACATTCTTCCCACTGTCCAGAAATGATCACCACACAAATATACTGTGAGCTGTGGATATAGTAATTATACCAGGGGTTCTCTAAAACCTGAAAGTTATTTAAAGTGTTCCCCCACTGTTACAAAAAGAAGAGAAAGGCTGCTCCAGAATATCATCTAGTAATACAAACCCCATAGCGTCTGTTTTATTAAAGCTCTCCAAGACTGAGGAAGATAGGCTATAATAGGAGAACCTGGGTGATCCAGATCCATTCCAGGTTTGCTGGGTCACCCATGTTTTCCCAAGATAGTCTATCTACTCTAGTCTTGGAGAACTTTAATAAATCAGGCCTAATGTATCCATATGTCCTTGCAGCTTTAACAGGAGATTTTTCAAAAAGGTTCTATGACAAGTGTATATTTCCTGCCATATCTTTCTAACAGGTAATTGCTTTGAAGGTCAGTTCTTTGTGTGACCATCCCAGGTCTTTGTGCAGTGATTGGAGAATATCACAAAATCTTCAGCATTGGCAGTTTGGAGGGTAAAATTTGTTCAGTGGATGTTTGCAGTCCCTTGTGTAGATAACTAGTTTATGGGATCCATTGGAATTAGATCCCTGACTTGCTCAGGAACATTATAATTCCTAACTAATTCACTCAGATATTCCTTAGGAACACTTACTGTTTCAATAGGATATTACTTTGGACTGCATATTTGCTCAGTTGGGTATTCATTTTTTTAACTTGCTTGTTTGTGCATTCCATAAAATGCTTTACTTGCTCAGTCCTATATTCCATTTCACCCTCAACCAATCTGGGTCTAGTATTTCTTTGGCCCTCTTATTTGATTAATTTGGTACTCCATTGGACCCCTTTCTTTGTCAACCAACAACTCCTTTTGACCTCTTAACAGTTTAGTCAGATTATCATTTACATCCCTAACTAGATAGTATAGATACTTTGGTCAGGGCTTTCATCGAGGAGGGGACAAGGGGTACTTCAGTACCGGGCCCCAATTAAGGGATTTACTTTTTAAATTTTTTTTCAATGCCGGAACTTTAATTTACCCATTATGGGGCCTGGAAATGTCTCATGGTAGCCCTGCCTTTGGTTACATTTGCTCAACTGAGTGTTCACCTTACATGCTTATTTGGTTAATCATGTGTTTCTTTGGACCCTTTACCAGTTCAACCCCCTAACTTGCTTGGTCAGGAGCTCATTTGGACCCTTTACTAGTCCAGTCGTCTTTACACACAAAATTATGGAGTTTGCCCTCTGTGACATCTTTGTCCCAATAGGAAACCCCATTTAATATTGGAGGTAGGCCTGTTAGGGGTGGGCATTGGGTGATCAGCTAGGCTGAAGTTAGGGAAAAGAGATAAGATTACCAACTCACATAAGAAATTATGTTGGCCCTGGGAAACTGACAATTTGTTGTGAACATCTGCATGTTTTGAACTGGCTCCATTATAAATGAATCTTGATTCCCTCATATCTATATTTTCAGTGGTAATAACCCTGAAGATACTTTGGGTATTATATTCCAAAAAACATTTTGCGACCCATACAGTTAGCATGGTATGTTTTCCACCTTGTTTCATAGTTACACTGCTGGCAAAGATTAGGATTTCGCCATGTTTAATTACATAATAGCTGAAGCCAGCATAGGTAGGTGTTGATTAAATTATCACATTACTACCTGTCTGATCAGTGGAGAGGCAACCAAGGAGGCCCTAAATATTATTTACTGTCAGGATTATCGGTATGCAATTTACATTGTGCTTAGAGGCAATATAAACATGTGAGCGCCTTTTATCTGTTCTGTGGTTGGTAATACAATTAACAGCACTTTACTATTGAAAGCGTTTTTTTTTTTTTTATTTAAATATAATCTAATTTATGTTTGTATGGAGCAATGGTGACTTGGACACCCATGTGACTATTGGTGAGGCTTCTTCATTCTCTGGCTTTCTTTGACTAAGGAGCTGGAGGCCATACAATGACTCTATTCCCAAATGTTATCATGTGCTTACTAAAAACCCACAATTCTCATTTTATTCTGCATATTGTGTTATCTGGTGTAAGCTGTTTCTTCAATGTTCCTGATGAAGGCATCTTACCTTCTATATGGTATTTACTCCCTATAACATTGGTCCTATAAAAATAAATAGTAAATATACATTATCAAGCAATCCCACTCATTTGAAGACCAAAAGGGTCAACCTTAAGGAAGTTATAAGAAGTGAATCACAAGTGTAAAGACCTACAGTATGCTGGGGTCTAATGATAAACAATATTGGGACAAGGCGATCTGCATATTACTATTATTACACAGGATTTATATAGCACCAACATATTAGGCAGCGCTGTACAAAGTGCATAGTCATGTCACTAGCTGTCCCTCAAAGGGGCTCACAATCTAATGCCCTACTTCAGTCATATGTCTTTAATAAAGTCTAAGGTCAACTTTTTAGGGGGAAGCCAATTAACCAAACTGCATGTTTTTTGAATCTTGACATAATGCAATAATGCAATAAATGATTAATCCTCTGGCCATGTGCAAGAGACATCACAATGTAATTACCAGTAATATTTCCACAAAGGGAAGATATAAGAGCTTCGGGATACAAGCTATATGCAGTAAAATCAACTTTGAAATGGTGAAAATTGTATTTGTTAAGTTAATTTTACTTTAAGGGCATAGGCATGCAGCAATTCACCTTGGAGTTGTGGGGTGTAGAAATTCACTTATTGGACTATTTATGGACATTTTATTCCAATGTATAATTTATCACATTGAACGGTTCATTAACTGATCATTGTCCTTATCCATAGGCTTTTCAAACATCAATATGTAACAAAATATATATTAGTCACTGTGTATTTTTTTAATGTAGAGCTACACCTTTTCACTTTTGGGCAGAATTGAATAAAAACTTACCAAGGCTCTTCCTACCTTTTATGTCTTATTAATGGTCAGTATTGTACTGTGTTGAATGTGACCATTCTATTTCACAAATGTTTTTTCTGAAAAGAGTGAGGAATGGACTTATAGCTATGGGTGCAATCATTTAAGCATTTATACATCTGTTAAAGAAAAAGATTATATATATATATATATATATTTAAATACACTGTAAGGCTTTTTTTTTTTTACATTTCCTATGTTATCAGCACACATTTGATTTCTACTTATTTTTAAACACATTAATCCACATAACATTATTTACACATTGTCAAAGGGTTGTAAAGGGTTGTGTGCCTGCAGATTTCAGTGTTGAAAATATCTTTCCAGTGTGTATTTAATTGTTGGGGTAGAGCCATTCTTTAAAAGGATTACTCATTTCATAAATTCCTCACCTCTCCTTTTCATTTTTGCTCACTTCATACCATTCTATTATTTATATTTCAAACTCAGGTTTCACAACCTCTATAATCTTTGTCCACATTCTGCCTTATCTATGGAATTCAAAATGAGACCCTGCCGTGCACATTAACCTTTACAGTCATCATCAAAGCTTGGTGTTTTAAAGGATAAGGCTTTATCATATGAACATCCACATCCTCTTAGAGCTCCCCGATAGCTTGAATAAAGTTATCAGGGTGGAAAACTGATGCATATATTTTTAACATAATAATATAAAGTGTTTATCTAATTGTGCAAGGATACCCAGACCAGCAAGTCATTTTTTTGGCTATATTTCCAAATTTGTTTAGTTTTGGTAAACACGCCTACTATATCAATAAACGAGACCTACCTAAGTTTTATCACTTTCAGTAAATTTGGTAGTGCATTCAGGGTCAAATTGCAACCTTATGTTTGTAAAAGAATCATGCACTATAGTTACATAGTTAAGTTGAAAAAATACATAAATCTGTCAAGTTCAACCACCAGGAAAATAAACATATCCCAGATATAAAACCTATAGACATAGGTGATCAGGAGGAAGGCAAAAAAAACCTGTTTCAGTTTGCTCCAACAGGGTAATAAATAAAAATATTATATAATAATAATAATATTAAATAAAATAAATAAATAATAAATAAAGTAAAATAAAATTGAGTTGAAGTTAAAGTGCAAAAGAAGCTTCTGCACAAAAATATAATCTGCATGCCACAAGAAAACAATAACACAACAGTGGCTTCTCTTATAGTCAGGCTGTTCCAAAGTGTTGTCTGTGGATTTAATGCAAGGTGGCTTGGGATAACTTTTTCTATGTTAGGTATCTCTATGTTCTTTTCTGTAGTATAGGCAGGACTAGATTTAATTTTTTCACCCCTAGGCCAGTTTATCCCCCCCTCACTCCTATAGCATACAGACTCAAAAATAATTTACCAATACGTACATAATGTAACAATAGCAAGATCAGGTTCATATTTACAACTACAATCACAGACAGTAACATGTCAGCAGAGAAATCATGACTACTGTCTTGATACAACAGAAGCAGCGCTGAACTGACACAAACACATACATGTCTGACAAAAACACATTCAGCTCTGAACTAACACAACCAAACACAGCAGTATGGTATTGAAACAAGCGGTAAGGGGCTTTGCAAAGGGTGGGAAACACTGTAGGTAGCTGAGGCCTGTGTATTGGGATGTGAGGCACTATATGGGACTGAAGGGTAGCTGTGGAAGAAGATTGGGGTATTCAAGGCAGCTAGGGACAACTGCCCTGATTTATTAAAGTTCTCCAAGGCTGGAGAGGATACACTTTCATGAGTGAAGCTGGGTGATCCAGCAAACCTGGAATGGATCTGGTCCAGGATTCAAAACATTTGCTAGGTAATGAGTTTAGGAAATCCATTCAAGGTTTTCTGGATCGACCAGCTTCACTGATTATAGTGTATTCTCCCCAACCTTGGAGAGCTTTATTAAATCAGGGCCAATGAGGCAAACCAGCTCTGTAGATGGTTCAAGTTTTGTGAATTGGGGAGCCAGTGGTGGAAGCTGTAGCCAGGGCTAAAAGAATATGGTAATTATTTGCTTTATTAAACTCACCCTTAGTGTTGGTGGACTGCAAGTGTTGTATGTGTGTGTGTGCGTGTACTACTATTTCATTGCTACAAGCGGTTTGCAGACACATGCAGATAGTGTCCGTGAACTCAACAAAATAACAGTATATATTATATGCAGGATTTCTACCCTGCACTTCTGCAGCACAGTGCTGAACCTAAAATGATAAATGGGTACCAAATGATCAACTGGATTAGGATCATTGATTAGTAATGTAAATATATCTTTACTTTGTCTTACAGGTTCATCAGGTTCAGAGTATTCTTCCTTGCAAGACACATCCAAGTCATGGTTGTTGGGTTTGTTTCACCAGTAACAAGTTGATCAAATCACATGGAATGAGACACAATAAAATGAACCTAAAACACATGCAATGCAAAACAACACATTCCCTAGCTAGTAGCCTTTGGCTCACCAAAGAGTACCCATTATAGTCCCATCTACAAAAAGGATAAGGGTCAAGGTTTACAAGAAGGAAAGGCAGCAAGCGAAATGGCATAGGGACTAGGGATTAGAAGACAAATTACGTAACATTCAGAAGTGTTTTTGAAAACAGCAAGTCCAGGAATAAGGTACTTTACAAGTGCACTAAGTCTACTATGAACTTGACACCCAAAAGATTCAACAATGCAGTAAAGAGTTGATACCAGTATGTGTTGCTGATATATACAGCTACTGCAGCCCCAAGGATAAAGCTCCTAAGTAACAAAAAAAATGATGGGCCAGGTGAGCAAGTGGATCACTGAAAGTGTGCTTAACAGCCAACGAGACATACATGGTGGAGAAACATGACCTGCACAAAACTCAGACCTCAACCTTATTAAACACTTTTTAACTAAAACTTTAATTACAATGCAGGTCTTCTCACCCAATATCAGTAACTAACCTTACAAATGCCCTTTTACCTGAATTTGCAGAATTTCCCACAGACGCACTCCAAACTTTTCTGGTAAACCTTCCAAAACAATGCCCCAGATGGGTTGTCCAAGAAGCTCATATAGGTGATAGTCAGATGTCAATACATGTTTGGCCATATGACTTCTAGCATGAATAAAATCCAACTAGTGTTATTTTCTTGCCTTGTCTGTTAGTAGTTTTCTCAGCAATCTTGTGACACACAACTATAAGTCAAAGCACAATAAATACATCATAAACGCTTAACTCTAATCAGGAAGCAAACACGCTTCTGCTCATAAAGGAACGTCAGCCATACCTTATTGTTGATCTATCCATTAAGCTTTCGCTCTATAAAACATTCTGTGCTGAAAACAGCACATCAATCTAAAAGAGACAAAGAACAGACATAATGTGACACTGTACAAATAAACCCATCTTATAAGAGTCATTTGCCTGTCAGAACAATAACATGGTTTTATCAGAAATTTTCATTGAAGTCACAAGGCATTCATGCTCTACAAATTCAGGCGTTATGCATCACAAGAGGGAATGAATATTTCCGACAAAGCAGAGGACAGATAGGTAAACAAAAATCTGAAAGACATTTCCAAAAATGTCTTGGCTTGGTAATGACAGCTTTCATGGCCTTGGGTATAGTTTCTTCAATTTTATATTTGACTAAACTATTGGCTTCATTTACTACGACTTAGCCATAGCAGCCAAATATGTGGTTTCATTTGTTTTATGTGTTTAGATTTATAAAAGCAGTTGCGATGGGTTACTGCACATTATTGCTCCTGGCTCTGGTATTACATAAGTCCTAATTGTTCCTTTTTCCTGTAGGTTAGCAAAAATGAAAACTGTGATTTTCCATCAGGCTGTCCAGGATCAGCAAAATACTGATAATAGGCTTTTGCTAATCGTTTCTTTATTATCTACCAGTTACAGAAAACCCACATTAGGTAACTGAAAAATCTGTTTTTAAATAATTCACTTTTTATTTTTCCACGTGTAAAAGAAATTTCCTTGGTGTACATTTAATTTCATCACTACATTTATGCAGCCAATGTATGTGAACACCTTACTAGTGTTGGTGTTCGAATTCGGGTAGACCCGACCCGAAAAACATGGTATTCGACGTTGCAAATTTGTTTGTAAAAAAAAAAAAAAAAAAAAAAAAGGCTTTAATGTTAAAGTCATTTATTGAATGTGTCTGATTTGGGTTACTAACTTCATTCATTCATTCATGAGCACAGGCGTGGGAATCCTCCTGTGAGTGTGAGATCCCCGGGCACTAGAGGTTAAATGAGGACAAGTCTCCCTATTCATTCACCTCTACTGCTCTGTGATTGGCTAGGGAAAGGAAAATCCTGAGCTGTCATCAGGGTTTACCTTTCCTCAGCCAATCACAGAGCACTAGAGGTGATGAATGGGTAACCTTGTCCTCATTTAACCTCTAGTGCCCGGGGATCCCACACTGACAGGAGGAGTCCCATGGCTGCATTCGTTTATGAGCACAGCCATAGGACTCCTGTGTTCTTGGATAGAAAATCTCTATCCATGAACACATACTATATGTACGCTAGGGCTGCAAGAGCAATCGGGAGCGGAGCTGCACAAGAAAATTGTTCTTGGTTTGTGGCCCACCAAAGTTTTTCCTCCTGTGGGCCAATCTGCAAGTGTTGCTGCCTAACATCAGTACCTGCCCCTTTTTGGGTGAATGGGCACACTACAAAATCTAGTGGAAAGCCTTCACAAAAGAGTTTAGTGATAGTTGCCTTGTACTCACATTTATGTCCATGATTTTGCAATGAGATTTTTAAAAAGCTCATATGCTGTAGATGTGATACTTACAAAAACATTTGGCTATATTGTTGATATAACATTGGAAGGGACTATTTGCTACCAAAAGTATATAATGCACTAATTTTTAAACATTTTCATATTGGATTCATGTTGCAAATCCCCACATTGGATCCAATTACAAACTATGGGAAATTGATTCACATATATTTTTTAAGTATTCATTGTGAATGGATAGAAGTTGAATATTCCTGGATGAAAACATTTATATTAAAAGATCCTCAAGCCTTTCATCCAACAATAAAATGATTGTATTTTCTCATTTGAAGAGACAGCAGAAAGGAAATGGAGTGATGAAAAAAACATGTGTACCAGTTTATCATGGCCCATGTAATTGGTGGCATTGGAGTACCATTTTTCACCCATACCAATGGAGGCAACAGTTCACAAAATACCTGCTGATCTTGATAGAAATATTCTTAGTTAATAACTGCCTTGCACTGTACCCCTTCTGTCAGTTACCAGCTGAATTGTTCAAAGTTCTCCCTGTGAATGACCAACTCCTATGTTAGAGAAGAGGGGGAAATGCATTGAAGTCCTGTCCTAGGATGACAACACTGTTCCTTCAAAGGCAGTATGGTCACTTAGCATTGTCACCCTAGGTCAGAAAGTGCTATACGAGATGGAAATAAAAAGCCACCTGCACTGGACTAGTAAGCTGCAATATATTAAATTTTTGTTCTTGGGCTGGAGCAGAGCTTTAACTAGTTGCCTACTAATCAGATTAGACAGCAGTATTATCTCATTAAGGGCAGGCTCAGACCTGCAGTGGGATCCAGGGATCTTGCTTGGCTCCCCATGGCTGACAGTCAGACAGCTCAGTCACTTGTACCACAGAGTTGGTTCTTAAAGAACACGTGTCTGCCCATTTCACAGCTAGCAGAAGTAAGCAGTACTAGTACCGCTCACTGCAATCCCTATTCATCCTCAATGGAGCTGCCCATGGGAGAGGCTACATGTAGCTACTCCTGAGAGGCAGCGGTTCCCTGCAGCAAGGCGAGCGGTAAATGCACTGCAACCTCACCGCCAGTCTGAACATAGCCATAGCAAAGTTACAGATTCATGGAAACCTCTTCACATTACTGTATAGAGTGGAAGAAATCTTATTTTTTTTTTTTCTGAAAATCCCCTTTGTTAAAAATAAAACGAGAAATGTATAAAATGTGAAGTTCAAGACAAAGGAAAATCTACAGATAACAAAAGATATTTATGTTTTCTATAAGCCTGCACAGCCCACATGTTTTCACTTTGTAGATAGTATTTCCATTTCTCACTTCCTGATGCTAAATTAGGTCTGCGTTCAGCCAGTCTTGTACTAGTTTCCACTAACTAATTATTATATATTATTACAGGGAACAGGTTCAGATTTACAAGTCACTTACTGGCAATTAAATACAAACTTCCGTAACTCAAACATTAATATTAACATAATTTGACATAACAGTGTGCAAACCAGTGAAACACGTGTCTATAAAAAGGGAAAAAATGTTTTTCTTTCTTTCTTGTAAATAATCCTATTTGAGAGTGTAATCTCTGCAGTACCTAATTATTTAAATTTATAAAAAAAAACAAAAAAAAAAAAAAAACCACAATGCAGGAGTCAAAGACCAATGCCATTTTGCCTAAATGCTGCACACAAGGCAAACATTTTTATTTTTTACTACAAATCGCAAATCTTCCTCAACACGTTTCACAGACAAAAGCTGCTTCCTCAGGAGATGGAGTTAGATCTAAACATATTATAAATGTGTAGAAATCGTACATTACATACACATGTTGAACTATATTCCTACTTATGTTACCATGATACATTATATCTCATTTCTACCTCCTCATGATTTCTTGGACCCGATATAAAAATATTTTTCTATTCTATTCCTTTTTTATATCAACAATATTTTTTGCTGTCACATGATCTACTGATTCACCTTTACCATTTGTTTCATCGAGAACATTATTTTTAAAGTAAGCTAAGGCAGTGTTTCTTAACCAGGGTTTCTCTAGAGGTTGCTGGGGGTTACTTAAGCAGCGGATATAATAATTATAGCAGGTGTTCTCTAAAGACTATTATTTTTAGGGTTCCCCCCATGTTTAAAAATGAACACAGGGGTGTCAGGTATGTTTTTTTTTTACTAATAGAAAAAAAATTACACAGAAGCTGGAAAAATAATCACAGCAAAAAAATAAAAGAATCCTTAGGCTGGGTCTACACCGACGCTTTTAAAAACGCATGTAAACGTTCCTACTGCGTTTATATGCACTTTTATTAGCGTTTTAAAGCTTGCCTTTAAAACATCTATGACGCGTTTTTCTGTGGTTTTAATGCGTTAAAGTTTCAAGTGCTTATAAACGTGGGAAAACACCCCGATGAAAACGTTTTTGGGCATTTTCCAGTGTTACCTCGGCGTTTTATTTTTTTAAACGTTGCAGGCAACATTATAGATAACGCTAATAAACGTGCCTCAAGGAAACGTCTTGGTGTAGATTAGCCTATTGGAATGCCTATATGGAAATTTCATGGGCTTTTAAAGCCTTAGATTAAATGCTGGGGAAACGTCCATGTAGACCAGGGGTGCCCAACAGGTAGATCGCAAAGGCAACACGATAAGATCGCAGAATAAAATAGAGTTTCAAAATAAACTCTACCGCGCATAGGAGTTAATAAGTCCAAGTTTTTATTGTTGGTAGATCATTTTGACTTGGTTATTTTTAAAACTAGCTCACAAGCCAAAAAATGTGGGCACCCCTGATGTAGACTAAGCCTTAGATCAAAGAAACACACAAAAAAAATGTGTTTAAAAGGAGCTCCCTCTGCTGGTTAAATTGTAGAATGCCGAATCTCACATTTATGTGCAAGAAACTTTGCATTGCTGACTTCCTTTAGATGTCAGTTGCCCAGTTATTTTAAACATGCCTTTGGAGAACTTACATAGTATCTTGCAACACAAAAAAACCTGATAACACTGACCAATGAAGTTCTTTCATACAATTAAATACATCCACATAACATATCCCAATACTGATCCATTCATATAAAAAAAGCAAAATGGGAACAATCTGTATGGCAGAGGTTATGGTTTTCTACATGACCACAGAAAACAATACAATTACTTGTGTGTAAATTATAAACATTTTATTTTAACCTATTTTAATTTAAAAAAAAATGACAATTGATGATGATAAAAAATAAACATTCATACAAAAATAGCTTAAAAACATGATGTCAAAAGGGATTTTTTATAGTTTTTTGAAAAAAGAAAGTACACCGTCTCTCATTACCAAGGTTTTGAAAACATAAGAAAAACAACACATCACATATCACACCATGTCATATATTTAAAAAATAAGTCAAAAGGAGCTGACCATGAACTCGCTTGCATACCAAAATATCCTAGAGACAAATGGGAGGCCATACATGTAACAGCTAAATCTTGGCTTATATTGGGTCATGCAATGAGGCAATAATGCCAAGCAAGGTGTACTTCATTTTTTGCACATGGCTTCATTGTTTTTAAATATTGGCATAGTGGAACCGGTTGTACTGTTTTATACTTCAAATTTGATTATATTAAGTTTATAACCCACTGGGTATCAGATTATGTTTTTATGTCCTGGTATGTAAAACCTTAAAACGGAAAGAGGGTGCACTTTCTTTTTCACATGACTGTATGTAGCCAATTATACATTTAGTATAGTGAACTATGCACTGTACACTAATGCAAGGTCTTTCAGAATAATTTGCTCTGCACCATCCAGCGTGCCAGCTTCAGTGTTAGGACCTCTGCAGCACTATGCTGGAACAGTGCCGGAGCTTGTCTGTGGAGTATTTTCAGTCTCTTGGCTACTGGGTGCCACAGCAGTACGCGGTGCTGGTTTGGGCAAGTGGATGGCAGTGTAACAGTTAGAAGCCGAATGCTCCTTCAAGTACTCGCCTCCCATTTCCTCATATTCTTTCCGACTTATCCAGCCTTCATCCGACTCAAAATTCTGAAGGGCCCAATCAGAGGCTCCATGCCAAGCATCCAGGAGCGGGTTTGCAGCCATTGAGACCTAAAGTGAACAGTAAAGCCCAATTACATGGTGATCTGATGCAACTACTATACAGTTCACACAGCAATAAAATAGTTTGATCGCCAAGCTAGAAAATCCATGACACCAAAAACCCAATTACAGTCAAAACTTTTATTTTTTTTCTTTTGAACAAAGCAGGATGTCATTGACTAGTCCTTACTTCTTCTTAACAACAGTGGCAAAGTTAAAAAAAAAAAAAAAATTGTTGAATAAGAAAGGTTTAGAATTGCCAGTTTTTACTGCTGTTGGTACCTTCTTGTCCCAATAACAAATGCACCCCTGTTTCTTTTATTGGAGTCACAGGAACAGAAATAGGGAGCAATAGCCAGGACTGTTCAATACTGGGTACCTGAAGTCTCATGTCAGCAAAAACACAACTCTGATATTAGCTTGAGCTATCAAGCTGTGTTCATCAGGCAGGTAAACATTTAAAAAGCAGCCTAGACCTGCTGGCTGGAAACATATTAAACTATTTGTCATTATTTCATATTTACCTGATTCAAACTGTAATACAATATTTTATAGTCCTTAACCTAACAAATAAATATATAAAAAAAGTAAATAAATAAAGAATATATAGCAAATATACTAAACCTGCAAAAGCAGATTAGCAGTTTCAGTTCTAACAAACAGCATTATAGAAGTACTCATACATGAAACGTAGAAGCGAACGGTCTCATCATCAGCATTTCTTTCTCCATGCGAGCCTGCATTCCAGGGTACATCACATTACCTCCTGTCAGGAAGACATTCTGCACCAACTGTTGCTGTACTTCTTGTGGATACCTGACAAGCAAGAAAATATTTCAGAATATAAGGCACAGAATTTACATGCTTATTGTATCACTCCTCCAAGTTCTCTTTACCCTCTACACATTCCAGTACTGTCCTCATATTCGCTGGGATCAGATAATTGTTCTGCTTATTAAGTCCTAGAAGATACCGCCACTGATAAAGGAAGAAGGCAAACTTCCTGTGACATTAAGGACTAGCTTGGATAGCTTGCAAAATATAAATATGTGAACCCTGACATTTTGCTTGAAAAATCACCTGACCTCAGCTAAGCTTAAACAAAATAGACCAATGTGCAGGTAGTAGAAGGCATTAGGGGGAACTAAACCTTTATCTAAAATGTGATCAGGCAGGACTTTTAGTGCAAAAGGGACAGGTGTATGTGTAAAAAAATAACCTTAACTGGCTGCGCAAAATTTTTATGCACAGTCAACTGTCCTGTTCCATTGTGGGAGCTGCCATTTTTTGCCATGGCATGGGTTTTGATCTTTGGCCAACTTCATTAGCTGGGCCACGATGATGTAACATGCACAGGAGATCATTCAGCCCTGGCAACCCTAATGGGGACGGATTGCCTCTTCTGCAATATCGAACCCGCCTGATTGCAAACATTTTTTTTTTTTTGGACTATAGTTTTGCTTAAAATGAATTGTGCTCAGTTTTGAACTTGAAAAGTTGCAGACACCAGCGAGGTATCAGCTGTTAATCGTATTACCAAGAAAATCTTTCACTCTTTTTTAGTTTCATGGTTTCTGGGGCCTACTTTGCCCTAAATCCATGCCTTAGTCCTGCCAACTGTCTAATAAATCTTTCTGCCCAGTAAGAGCACCCTCATTGGACCAATGGATAGCATCTGGAGGTGATTAACCATCAAATCAAAAATAAGTGAGGACCTGCAATAAAAAGAAATAAAACCAGAAAAAGTAACTGCGAGGATAAAACTAAAAGGCTAACACCAAATATTTAACAACGTGAATGCCACCTTTTGTGAAAACAAGATATCAGCTGCAGCCTTTAAAAGTAGTAGATCCCTTTAATATAGCCAGGGTTACTGGTTAAACGTTGAGGTATGAATTTATGCAGGTAGGTGCACTTTAGATAATAAACCCCGAGTGTGGCTCGGGGTAAAAAAAAACATGTTGAAAGCTGTAACCCCGAGCAACACTCAAGGCAGCTAAAAACATAAAAAAAAACACCTGGTTCCATCGGCGTCCTGTCCCATCAGATCCCATCATCGGGACACGTGCTCTTGCTCAGGTCTTGCGCTGGCGAGTTCCCCGTGGCGTCGGTGCATGTGTCCGTGCGTGCGGAAGGCGCGGCGGGAAATGCAAATTATTTTGTATTGGATTCAATACAAAAAAACTGTACTGAATCCAATATAAAGGAATCATTATATTATATATGTATTATACCTGCTACTGTACAGTTATATTACAGGTTTCAGTATTTTTATTCACCCTTGTTTTAAAAGATTTTTTTTTTTTAAGTTTATTAAATTTATTAAATATTGGACATATTTCGGTGAGTTATGCCTAAGAATTACCAGATGTCCACTCTGACCAAGCTCCAAAAATCCTGTGGGGAAATGAGGCTAAAATCCAGAAGGACAAATCATAACTGCAGTCCTCCAATGATCTGAGCTTTTTGGCAGAGTGGTTGGATGGACTGGAACATAGGTGGACTGTAGGTAGCCTGTGAGGTTTTCTGGTCTGATAAAACAAGATTGAACTGTATGCCGTCATTTCTAAACGTTATGTTTAGAGGAAACCAGGCACCGCAAATCACCTGCCCAATAACCATTGCAACAATAAAACATCGTGGTGGCAGCATCATGCTGTGGGGGGTGTTTTTCAGCAGCAGGGACTGGGAGACTGCTCAAGGTTGTGGGAAAGCTGAAAGGAGCAAAGAGAAGATATGCAAAGAAGAAAAGCAGAATATCCCCCAGTTCAGGTGTGCAAAGCTTGTTGCATTTTACCCAAAAAGATTTGTGGCTGTATTTACGGCCAAAGGTGCATCAACCAAGTACCAAGTAAAGGGGCTGAATACTTATTCTCTTTTCACCTTGTCATTAGGGGGACTGAGTGTGGAAAAATAGGAAAAATTAAGATTTAAACAAATGTCTGAAAACCTTTTTGAAGCCACTGTACAGAAAGCACACCACGATTTAAGTAATTAAAGTAATTAAGTATATTTGCTTATCCAACCTTTCCTTTTTACTCGTAAGAACCAGGCTGGGGATACACTGTAGAATAAAATGTCTTTTTAGGCTTCCTGTCATTTTTCCTGTTGAGCAGAAATGGATTAGCAATATAGATAAACTAATTCTGTGTGTAAACCCAAATTGGTGCTGTAAGGTTATTGCACTTACCGATCTAGCATATATTGCATTGTCTCTGCCAGCCCAGCCTGGTCTTCGCCAATTAGTGAGGGCTGAAACAGCACCTCTGGCACACGAATCCTCTCTGTGCCCAGGTACATCTGGTGGTACTCTGCTATATTAAACATGGCCTGTCAGATAACATATATGGGATTAGTAAAAACTCAAAACTGAGCCTATTTACAGAAACAATCTTACCTTACAATACCTGAACACTGGGTGTAGGTTTCTCAGTTTCCGCCTGCTCCTCAGTGTAAAGAGAGTCTGATTCTGTAACCCCTTCCATATCTTCTTGCTCCCCTGCCAGTGGTTCTGGTGTCTTAAATATTTAAATAAAAACATGGGAATAAGCAACAAAGTAAAGTAAGCACACCACTTTACTTTAGGTACACCATAGTTCTCAGGGAATCATTTTGACATACTTAATGTTTGTAAATAGTCTATTTGAATGTATAGCTGTATACATGAAAAAAAACAGCCAAAGTAAACATTACATCTCAAAGAGCATGAGTAAATAAACTCACCTGTGGTTTGCTGTCTGTTGACTCTCCCGGGACACGCTGTCTGCCTTGCTCAACGGCCACATTTAATTTATAAATGTAAGACTGCAGCTCCTCTGCAGAGTCCATATTCAATTCTACTAGGGCTTTGTGGAATTGGTCTACATGTCCATCTTCTAGAAGCTCCTATTGGAAAAAGGCAACCTCAGTTCACCACAAATGCCAGAATTAAAGTGCACAACAAAATTTTGCCTTCCCCAATCAGAGGATATCTACAGCCCAGTTCCCAGCTCTGAAATGACTGAGTCCTAAATCTTTTTCACATTATAAAGACAGCAGTAGGAGAAGACCTGGCTGCAAAACCAGACATTCTAATTGCAACATGGATCCCTCAGAAAGGTAAAGAGTGATTTGACCTGTTTAAACAGTACGTTGTAAAACAGCTATAACAGCTTCCAGTATCAGCAGTGTGAGCAAATGGAAAAAGAATACACCGAACCACAACTGTTACTAGCACTAGATACCTGGACATACAGCAATCTCTCCAGTCGTTCCTGATCCTGCTGAAGTTTCTCTTCTCTTCGCCGTGCGTTGATCTCTTGTAGGCGTTTCAGCTGCTGCTGTCTGCGCTCCTGCTTCTCCTCTGAAGGAACTGCACTGCCTAGCAGCTTGGAGGAGAATGGAAGCTGCATCTTGTGCACATTCTTCTCATAGTAATCTGGGCAACGCCACTTCTTCAGCTCTATATTTAATAGGCAGAGATGGAAAAAAAAACAAAAAATTTTTGCAAAAAAAGTCAAGTTTTACCTCTGTCATATGAACTTTCTAATGACTTTTTGGCTGCATTTGTATAGGATGCCCACAGAATCTCAGCCAGTGCTTTTATATGATAAAGCTAATTTTGACATATCCATATAAGCAAACTTCCTAGCATATCATAGGGCAATATCTATTATTCAATACAACCCGAGTTTGTTTTTTCTGTTCATCAATGTTTGGTCAACAGCCAAGTCCTACCTTCTATATAGTCATCTGGAACGTAACAGTGTTCATGAAGGATTTCCTCCATACGGCTGAGCGTGATAGCAGAGAGATGTCCAGGATACTTTAGCTGCATCAGACGGTGGAGATAAGTCACAGCCTGGTATCCTCCAACATTTATCCGTTTGCAGTTCTTGGCATCCAGTCTACAAGACAATGTACTCTCAGTATACCGCTTACACAATAAACATATCTGTATTAGTGACATTACAAGTCATATTTACTCATCTTTGTGTCCAAGAACATTATGAAAATGGACCTCCTGATATAGGAAACATTAGAAAGTTTAAAGTAAGGTTAGGCAGTACCTTGATATCTACCTTAAATTTCTCCTGAAAATAAAAGGGCACTTTCTACCCGATAGCTATAAACATACAATGTAAAATCTTCTAAAGCGTTGCCGCCACTGACTGACAATACAGAGATCTTTGGAGTAGGATTCAGTGGTGTTACTACTGTGTTGCTCACTGTCTTCCTTGCTAGAGAGGATTCAGTAGACAAGGATCAGCAGAAGGATCTCCTTGATTTTGTCTGGTTCATTCTGTGGATCTGGGCCTTGCCCACCTGTCCTTCTGCCCTCATCTCTAGCACACCAGTCATTATAAAACAGGTATGACATCAGTAAGCAATGCACTCCCTCTACTAAGGGGACCATGTTCACACAGAAACTAAGCATGTAACAAAATATTGCATTTCAGTAATAGGAAAAGTTCATATGCAGGGGGCCAACAGGCAACACTAATAAGAAATCTTTTGACAACTGATTTACTTTTTTCTGGAACAGCTTAACCAATACACATCATCTTCAGTACGATAAATTTATGGTACTGTAATTTGGCCCTTACTCGCATGAGTAGCATGAACTGTGCACTTACCTGCCATTTAAAAAAGGAAGTAAATGGGTAGAATGGTAGCCAGAGGACACAATGAGCCCAGAAGAGGGAGATTTATTTTTGTTGTTGTGGTAGAAGCTGTAAAGGCCATCAATGCCAAAGGACACCTTGGGAACATGATAACATTCAAAAAGCAGCTCTGACACCATCTGCCGGACGTGAAGAGGAGTGCATGGTGCCTCAGTAAACACAATGGGATGGTCAACACAGCCCTGTACAGCCAAACAAGAATACAAGTTATGCAAACTCAACAGGTAAAATGGGATTTCTTTAGTAATGTAGATCATGACAACAAAGAAAATATGGAGTCCCAGGCTATGTAATGTAGCTGAAAATCTATTAAAAATCATCTTTTTTTTCTCCAATTTTTATGTTGTTGCACAGAATGACCCTAAAAATGTAATTTTTGCTGATATGATTAGGTCACTGTTTTACTTTAGTTTGCACAGAGCTTAAAGCATCCCCAGCCATGTGTTAAGAAATGCTGCAGGGAATCTTTTCCTTTGTCAGGGAGTCTTTTCATGCAATTACAGCAAAAATGGCTTTGCCTTAGAATGTACATTTACACTTTTCTGTATTGTGCACATTACTGTAAAATACTATATGAACATAATGACATTGTGGTGCTGCAACGTCTATTTTAATGTACATCACTGCGTAATATGTTGGTACTTTATAAATGACACTAAAATCTATTTTGGCTGGATGTAGCATCTCAAGCAACTATGCCCTTCTTTTCTCGCTTATGTCTGTGATTAAACCGTTAAACCTAAGCCCCCAGTTTGGCCCACATTTACAAATAGGTTCCAGTCTCCCTTCTGAATTAATCACTATTTAAAATACAGAGGACATATCAGTAGGGTGAGACTTCTTGGATGAAAGGTGCTGTATATTTAATTGATGAAGTTTCATCATTAGGTTTCCTGCAATACAAGGAACTAGAATAGCTGAAATACCAGCTCAGGTGAAGATAACCTTTAAAGCTGCCAGCATGTAATACCATGAATTTGTAGCCTTAAATAGAGACAGCTAGAGTAAATACACCAGGATTTGTACATGCCTTTATTCATACTAATTTATGAATGGATGAACTACTACTTCATATCTCCAACCGCACCCAATGGTTCAACTGACCTCAAAGTGATTTGCACACATCGGTATTTAGTATAGAGAACGTATTACACAAATCCAGCTATATTATTACACTGGATATAGCGACCCGAGTTACATGAAACTGGCAGAGGAGGATGGTGAGTCACTACAGATGACACTGTGAGATAAATGCCAATTATTAACCTGCCCAACAGCGAAACTAGAAGAGGTATGACGGCACAGTCTTCTATAAAAACTGATGACTTGTTAAATCATTACATAATACTGGAATGAAAGCCAAGACTAGAATGGATAAAACCAATGATTGGTTTGTATTTACTCTCCCCATAGGTAAAATGTGAATTCCAAAATTATACACAGTCTTCCACTGGAGTGCTTAGTTGCAGTGATTATGGGTAAGCATTACGGTGCAACATGTATCAAGGTTTTCTTGTAACCCTTTGCACCGTCTCTCTTACAATAAACTAATAGAAAGGTCAATGCATAAGCTCTGTGCATGTTGGGATCTGATACAGACTGAAACACAGAAGCTGCAACTGGGTATGCACCATTGACTTGCTGGTGACAGGCTGGGCTTAGTTCACAGATATTCCTTACATAAAGACCTGTTATGTCTAAACAGAAACAGACAAAGTTCTGTGATCTGATCATTACCAGTAAAGAGCGGATCTGCAGAACTGCTTGCAAACACTGGACAAACACTGCTTGCAAAAGCCACTAATGTGAACTGAGGCTTGTACAGTAAACCTACACCCTAGTCAGTGTTCTCCCCAGCCTCTTTTAGCTGCGTGCACCACCCCGGCACTTTTCAGAAACCATCCAGCTGTTTTTGTGTAATTACTGGGTCACAATTCAGAGGCTTCCATCAACCTACAATTTTTTTCCACCCATTTCTGGGTTGAGCACTGACCCTAGTACAGTGGTCTCCAATCTTTCTGACAGCAGGGCTCAGTAACATTGAATAATATTTTGCTGCGGCCAGCTATATGTACAACTTACACTTCTCTGCTATTCTGAGCGGCTCGGTCTCCTGTCCGCATACTAGCTGAGAATAGTAGGGTAGTGTAAGGGAGCTCGTGTGCTGTCAGAGCTGCTGGGAATGGCATAGAAGTGTAAGCCTTACATACATTGCTCTGTGCAGTTTGAGGAGAGACGCACAGGCTCCCGCTGTCACTAGCTTTAAAGCAGTGTAAGGAAGGCCCCCGGCGCTTCTGCCTGTCTTGTACGGCCCCTAACTCACCAGCCATGGACCGGCAGCGGTTCACAGCCCAGGGGTTGAGAACCACTGCCCTAGTAAAACAAAGCTTTCCAAATTGATAGTGATCTGTTAAATACAGACATGAGTTCTATGTAAGGAGCAAACTTACAGGGGAAACTGACTGTCAGTTCTGCTCCAAAGGGATGGAGTGGAACCAAAGTAATAAAAAGATAGGGATCTACTAATCATCTGTGCCAAGCTGGCAGGCTGCAAGCATTTAGTGCCAAATCTCTACAAGATGCCCAGCCTGAGGCTGTATGAGAACAGCTGGGCAGCTAAGAAAAATGATGGGCCAGGGAGAACACTGTGTGGGTAGGTGAAGAGGGGTCCGTAAAAAGCCGATACAAATATAGGTGTTATTGAATACATTTGGCACAAATTGGGAGCACTAGATTGTTGTTGCTTTGCCCACTTTTATCCGGCTACAGGTCACTCCACCCAGATGAAAAGAAATCCTGGAGAACACTGACATAAAAAAAAAAAAAAAATTATATATATATATATATATAGACATATATGTTTTAGATCAGCTCACAATGCAGGGAGCAGGGTGTCACTCAAATGGGGAAGAAACTTCCTCCATAGTGATGTCATGATGCCAGAGCCCACCCACTCTCCCATCACAGGTCTGAGCCTGCGATCCGTACAGGAGCCATGGTCCTTCTCTTGACCCCGCTGGGGGGCACAGTGGCCAGAGCCCCGGACCACCGGTTGGCTACCGCTGCTCTGGAGAAACCCTAGGGTTTTATGGAACACTGGTTGAAAATCAATACTTAAGATCTGCATGTGGAAAATTTTCCACACTGTAGATGAGAAGGGGAAGAAAGCCAAATCCTACAAATTCAGCCGCTCTCTCCACACCTCTGATGACCTGCTACTGACTTCCTCACTCATAACCTCATCATACGTACATCTCCAAGACTTCTCTAGAACTGCCCCAACTCCCTGGAATCGACTTCCTCGTCCTATTCAGTTTGCTCTTACTTTCTGCTCTTTTAAAAGAGCACTCAAAACCCATTTTTTTCAAACTTGCCTACCCATCTTCTTCTGTCTTTTGAAACCGTCACTATTTCCCACCACTACATATCTCCCATCCTATTGTGTGTTAATTCCCCCAACCTCCTAGATTGTAAGCTTTTCAGGGCAGGATCCTCTTCTCCTGGGTCACTGTCTGTATTCATCTGTCATTTGCAACTTATGTTGGTGTTATATAAATCCTGTTTATTAATAATAATTCTCAACATCTCCAGCTGGCTGCATAAAACTCCTTCCTCCCCAGCCTGACTGTCCTTGGTTTGACGCTTTTATTCACTGGATAAATGATGGAGGCTCAGAATCACAAGGTAATGTTACCAAGGGCAGTTTGCATGCAAAGGCAGCCAATGAATGCCCACACCCCTGGAATGACATTTATCCAATAAAGCAGAACCAAACTCAATGGTCGGTGGTGAGCTTCTGCCATAATCAGAGTATGTCACCCATTTACCCAGTCATCCCTGCACACATGGAAGGCACCACCTTGGATTGGGTTTGGGAATGCTGGGGATAAGTACTGAGGCTAGGAAATAAGATGTTTTTTGCAAAGCTATGTGCAGCACCCTGATAGCCCCAACCAGCCTTCATTGCAGATGAAGAACAGAAGCCCAGTGATATGACTACATCTAAAGGGCTGCAGACAGATCTGCACTGAACACTTCAGTAATGTAAATCAACATATGTAAACAAATAAAAACTAAAATGCCTAAATGCTATGTAAGTGGTCCAATATCTAATGACTGTCACAGGAAAACAAATCAATACAAACCTAACTCTTCCCTGCTCTGTTTAGGAATAATAAAGGAAGGATGGACAGGGATATTGGGTGGCAGAGGGTCACTTGGCAGCCATGCCACCCAGCTCTGCACACCATGGCTACCTGAGACTTCACCCCCAGCTTCTGGAACACGTGATCACACAGCAACTCCTGCAACTCCAAGTTCACCGGCAGGTTTCTGTCAAATGGGGTCCGAAGCAGCCAGCGAAGCGGCTCCAAGCTGGGGATATCATTGCCAACACTGCAAACACTTCGGGGCCCACCTCGGCTCCTGGCTACCACTGAGCGGAACTGCATTTGTGGCCCCACGCCGGCCCATCCTGCCCTGAGCTGGAAAGAACCATTATCCAGTACCAGCGCGGCCGGTCCGTCCAGTACAGGTTCATATACCGGGTCCGGTACTGCCCGGGCATCCCGGAACCTGAACACATTGCCGGCCGGTCTGGGCGCGGCCATTTTCGAAGTGAGGTTCGTCCGGAAAATGTTCCGCCTAAGGGTGCGTAAAGGTTCCGAGGAAGAAGGTTCCTAGCAACACCGGATTTTGTTGATTCTACGCAGCTAGCACACAGGTAGAAGAATAAAAAGTAATAAAAGGAGCGCTGTCTTCTCTTTTTCGTTTTAATTCTGTTTTTTTCCCCCTATTTTTCATCTGGTCAGTAATTTTCTTTGCATTTCAGAAACGATGTTGCATTGTGGTGGTGAGCACATGTTTACTTTGTTTATAAAATGCTCTTAGCTGCCCTTTTACCCCATTAAAATGGAAATAAAGATTATATTTACATTTTACAGCAAATTAACATCACCTATAGGTATTTGACACCCAGTGCAGATCATGTTATTACAGCCCCCACCTCCCATATCATTAAACCAATATTAATAATACCATGGCGTTTCTTTATAGTTAGTATAGGCGAGAGATTTGGGGCCCATAATGAGCCACAATGATCTGTCGCACCACAAGCATTAAAGGGCCCATTGGCTGCAATCACGCTTTATCTTTTCGACAAAAACCTGAACGTATTTATTTGTGATTTTTAGCTGCAAAATCCCTTCTTGGGTTCGATTTATAAAACGGTGCATCAGACATTCCCTAGTGGGAATCTTCCAGGCCAATATGTTTCAATGTCAGTAATTAACGCTTCTATGTAAGGTAAAAATGTTGGTGTTTTCTTTTTTTTAAGCACCAGGCCCCCCCCCCCTTTTTTTTTTTAAAGTCCCTTTAAGTCTTGATTGCTGCAGCGATCAAGACTTAAAGGGAGCACTGTGCCTCCTGGGATACCTATGTCATGCTTTCCTAAAGCTCTGGCTGCTCCTTCTGCACATGCACAAGATTTAAGGCATGTGTAGAAGAGGCATTTTCCTCCTAGGGGAAAGAGATGCCAATCTCACGCATGCGCAGTGACATCGGTTCTCTCTTTTTTTCCCTTTCACAACGGCTATGTCACCTGATCTCCACCTGCGCAGTGCAAGATCAAGTGGCGAAGAAAGAAGACCGAGGAAGTAAGTGAAGATCAAAGATGGCAGCGCCTGGCCCTTCTAGGATGCCAGGATGAAGAGGAATTCCAGGACAGCGCAGGAACGGATTGAGGGAGGGACCAGCGCCATTGAGGGACCTGCAGGAATAAAGGTAAGTGTGTTTTTTATTTTTAGTTTAGATCCACTGTAAGGGAATGTCAGAATCCCTGTTTTATAAATATAGCCCTTGGGTTTTTTTATTATTACATATTTTTATTTATCTTCCACCTACTTCTGGGGTTTTGGATTGACACGCAATTTGGCAACCTCTGGGTCTTCCTGTGTCACATATCTTAGGAGACTGTGGGATTCTACATACAGTTTAGGCAGAAGCCCTAGATTTTGTCATACACATTTGCATCGCATAATCAGTGAGGGCATGGAGAGGGGGGGTGGAGAATGACGGAACAGCACCCCACTGTGCTCTCCTCCCTTCACTTGCATTACGATTGTTCGTCGTCCATCGTCCGTGGATCTGCCAGGACGGTCGTTCGGAAAATGGATGACGAGCACTGTATATATGCAGGATTCTTGTCTGATATCAGCACTAAACCGATTATGGGATGAGAACCATTGCACGTGTGTATGCAGCCTAAGTCTTCGTTGACTTCAATTTTAAAAGTCTATAAATGCCCATACAGCTTTTGTATGAGTTTTTAGGCATTTTTAAAAGGGCAGATCCCACACATCCATGAGGAAGACACCACTCCTGATTTCACACCTTCATAGTGGGAGATTGGGTTACGTAAGAAGAAGAAGGAAGAAGATGGCATTGCCTGCTGTCCAGTCTGTGCTGGAAACCAAGAAGGAACCAAGGTATATGGCAGAGAAGAGATACAATAGAGAAAATGCCTCTCAAATGCCCAAAATTGCCCCATTCATGTGAACAAAGATGTTTAGAGTGTTTATATGTGTTTTTAAGCATTTTTGGGTTTATGGGTATTTTAACATTTTCCAAACACTGCAGGATGTGTTTCTTCAGCCTTTCTGATGGAAAGGCTCTGCTGTGGACAGGCCTATTGGAATGAACAGGAAATTTAACATGAGTGTTTAAATGCTGGGGAAACATTCCATGTAGACTTAATCTAAAGGAGCAAGCACTCCTATCACCCAAAATTTAAATTTTGGTGATAGGTGAACTTCAAACACTCACAAAAGAGTAGAGAGTTATGAAGTGCAATAAGCGAGGAGGCTGTGCAAGGGAATTGACTGTTCCTGAAGATGTCACACCTTCTAGCACAATGTAAGTGAATAAATTGTAATCAGGGTCTCAATATGGTACTTTTAGGTGCTTGCTTACCTTTTCCTGAAAGCGGTGGCATCCTCCAGTGTTTACATCATCCGTGTGGAAATCTGTGGCTATGTGCCCTGATAGTGTCTAATGGCCACCGCTCATGGTGATAGACCTGGATCCTACATTCCATTGTAGTTCTGGGCTTATACTTGTGAATCTTGTATGACAGAATATCTAAGTTTTAACTTATGTTATCCTATTGAGTTGCTGAACTCATTGGGCCTGATTTATTAAAGCTCTCCAAGGCTGGAGAAGATACGCTTTCATCAGTGAAGCTGGGTGATCTAGCAAAAACTTGGTATGGATCTGGTCCAGGATTCAAAACATTTGCTAGCAAATACTTATCCATTCCAGGTTTGGAAAGCTTTAATAAATCAGGGCAGCTGTCTAAACTAGTGATGTGCCACTACATTGTTGCTCCATGACTTCACACGACATGAGATGGCACATGAATTGTCACAAAAAAATGGAATACATCACTGGAAAACTGCAAAGTAGAATTTTCAACATTCTCATTGATTCAGTGATAACCATGGCTTTGGGGCAGTTGACAATTGGTTGACAATGGGGAACTTCAGTGTTATCTATTGAAGGACTATCAGTCTAAAGTGTCCACTTGAAATAGAACTGTGGGCTAATTAATACTATGTTTTATTAAAAAGGCCCACAGCCTGTTTTTTTTCAGTACATCAATGTATTGCATCGATGTAAACTCAAGCAATAGGGCAAAGTAGGCAATTTGCCTTGTTCTTAAGTTTGGACAAAAGTGGCCAATGCAGGTTAAGGCTTCTGGTGTTGAAAGTTTCTAAGTGATTTTACACATTTCAGCATACATGTGTATTTAAAGAAAATGCATAAAAGATAAATTACACAAAAAATACATCCCAAAGAAAAAAAATCAAATATAATTGCTTTACTTTTAGTAACTTTAGTCCTTTGTTTCTGCCCAGTCTCCGCACTGTACAGAGCTCTGTTTTATAACAAAGCCCCAGTTATCTAATTTGTGATGTACAAAGACAAAGCAATTTCCCGGCTAACTTTGCCTTCTCATTCATTTCTTGTGAATAAATTATTTAGGGTGTCCTTGAACAATAACACAAGCTGGTTTTTATATCACTAATTTGATGCAGATGATATTTGAAGGGACATAAATCCAGAAGATCCCCTCCCACACTTTAAAACATTTTCCTTGCACACTTCCTGTAATAACACTGTGGGCTAACTTACTACAATGCTGCATAGTAGCAAACACAGGACAGGAAACTGATGTTTGATGTAATAAGGATGTTTTTATATTCCTGTAGTAATTAGGAGAAACACACAAAATATTTAGTTGGCCTTACAATGACCATCAGCTGGAAACCTTTTTTTCCGATGGGTTATTTGGCTGATAGGAAAATACTACTCAAGCTTTCCTATTGAATGTCAATTCCTTGTGGCCTTTTGTGACTTATTGAGTGTTTTTATAATATTGTTGAGCTGTAGTTTTGCCCAGCAGTCTTTGGATGTTTTGTATTTTAGATTTTATGTTTGTCTATTATATGGCGTTTGGGTCAAATGGTTGGATCTTCATGGAGTAAAGGATGATTTTATTTACTGAAATTGCCTGAGTGAGGGAGGAACACTTCATCTAGTATTTTGTATATGAGTAAAGTTGCTTCGCTGTCTATTTTTGGGCATACAATAAATGTCCTTATCCACTTTCATCAGAAATAAAGATAGTTTTATTAGGAATTCCTACTTCCACAATCCTGCACTGAGTTCTCCCCGGGCCCTTTTAGCTGAGTGCACCACCCTGCACTTTTTAGTAGCCACCTGCCTGTTTTTGAGTGGTACTAATAAGTTGGGTCACAATACAGGGGCTGCCACCCGCATACAATTTCTTCCCACACAGCTTTAAAATTTGAAAGTTGAAAATTGCTGCAGTTTTACAGTATTACTCCCTGCAGTTTTTGCCTTGACGGCTAGTCCCTGAAATCCAGTTTTCTTTCCCATCCCTGACCACACTGATTGTTACCCCTCATCCTATACCCTGCTGGATAAGCACCCTACGCTGGTCCTGCATTGTACATGATGACATAGGAATGCCTTTCCACATTCCAGCACTGGGGAGCAGAAGAATAGACCATCGGCTACTACGAACCTGAATCCAGGTAAACATTTAGCTAGAAAAATTATTAATTATTCTTTATCGCCTTCTAGGGGAAGAAGGTTTACCCGGGTTCCATAACATAATTCAGTTTGCTGTTATTTTCATGCTTCTATTATTTACATGTATACATGTGGGTATGTACATTTTTTAGTTCCTCTTCTTGTTTTAATAGCACCAGATTGTTTGGTATCTGCAAATTGGTATCACCTTCTTAATCTATGAATTTAAGGAAATATATAAAGAAAATACACTTGCGTGAGAAACTAAATTTACTGGTATTATTAGGTAAAACCTACAAGCGAAACTTCCTTATTTTACTGGGTCATGCTTACCTGATATTCTAATAGATTTAGAAAGAATAGGACCCCTGTAATAGGTACAGCTTTAAAGATGTTGTGAACAGATAACTGATCACTTCTTTTTTTTTTTTGCTTTTTTCTATTTTGTGTTCTGATCACCATTATATATAGCATTATTTGTAAAATCATATCTTCATGGTGATCAGTGTTCTCCCCAGCCCCTTTTAGCTGGGCACACCACCACTTTTCAGTAACTACCTGGCTGTTTTTTTTGGGAGGCTTTAACAATGAGCCTATAAGTGAGAAGTTGTGACATACATAGATACATACATAGGTAGATATTGGAATGAATTACATCTGGTTTTACAACAGTTCCACAATGTGGGAGCCACTTTCACAATTCTAGTTAACATGAGATCAGATCATTGTATAATGGGTGCAAAAACACTCATAATTTAAGGTCCTGTTTGTCCTCTGGGCCTGATTTATTAAAGCTCTCCAAGACTGGAGAGGATACACTTATATCAATTAAACTGGGTGATCCAGCAAACCTGGAATGGATCTGGTCCAGTATTCAAAACATATGCTAGCAAATGACTGTCAGGCAATCCATTCCAGGCTTGCTGGATCATTCAGCTTCACTGGTGAAAGTGTATTCTCTCCAGATTTGGAGAGCTTTAATAAGTCAGGCTCTCTGTACTAAATTATGTAACCTGAAAAATGTTCTGCAGTTTAATCCAAGTCTTAGTTGTTTTTTTTAAGCCATCCATCCCTGTACTACCTACCTGGCATGATCCAGGATTCTTACAGACCTGGGCTTGGTTCAATCCATGTAAACAGTGAACAGCATGTTCAGACAGCCCATGTAATTTGTGTGGGCTACCAATGCACTCCAAAAACCACACCAAATGCAACACATGGCAATGCCCCGTACTTCCAGCACTTGGAATACAAAAAGAAGATTTAGGCATATGCAGCCTGGAAGGCAGCAGTTACACCAACTTGCTTTGCCCAGCATGGGCATTTAAATGTGCTAACTTATTGAAAGAATTCTGTAGTCAGTGTTAGACCCCCTTGTAATGAATGTGACAGACATCCTAAGCTTAGAGCCTAAAACAGATTTTCAAAACTGAAAAATCATTTTAAAACTAAAAATAGTTTCAATACTTTCAATAGGGAGGTAGAGCCTGCCTCCCTGTAAGAAACAGAACTTATCATCATCCCCCCCTCAAATTCTAAATCTCCCCCTGACATATTTCTAACTGTTATTCCGCCCTCCCCTCAGGCACGTTGTCTTGGCGTCACCTTTGACTCTGCCCTCTCATTTACCCCCCATATTCAGAACATTTCCAGGTCCGCCCCTACCTGTCCCCTGAGACCACCAAACTCCTTGTACATGCTCCTATCATCTCTCGGCTGGACTACTGTAACCTCCTCCTCTCTGGTATTCCACTAACCTGACACTCTCCTCTCAAATCTATTATGAATGCAGCAGCCAGACTCCTCCATCCTTCCCACCGCTCCTCTTCCACTGCATCTCTTTGCAGTTCTCTACATTGGCTTCCATTTCACCTGAGAATCAAATCCAAGCTCCTATGCTTTGCCTTCAAATCCCTACACAGTTATTGTCCCACTTACATTTCTGACCTGGTAAAAAAAAACTACTCCCCCAGCCGTTCTCTCCACACTTCCGAATACCTACTAATGACTTCCTCACTCATAACTACATCACACGCACAGCTAAAAGAGTTCTCTAGAGCTGCCACGACTCTCTGGAATGGTCTTCCTCGCCCTATTCGGCTTGCTCCTACTTTCTGCTCTTTTAAAAGAGCGCTCAAAACCCACTTTTTCAAACTTGCCTACCCATCTTCTTCTGTCTTTTGAAACCATCATAATAATAATAATATTAATATTAATAATTGGGTCCTTGTTCTTAATCCTGTCTGATTTGGCTGTCAGGGGTTACACAGAAACTGATATCCTAAACTTATTGTATGTGAAAATACATTGAGCCTGATTTATTAAATCTCTCCAAGGCTGGAGAGGATACACTTCCATCAGTGAAGCTGAGTTATCCGGCTAACCTGAAATGGATCTGGACCTGTAATCAAAACATTTACTAACAAATAGCAAATTAATTTTAAGAAATCCATTCTAAGTTTGCTGGATCACCCAGCTTCTCTGATGAAAATGAATCCTCTCCAGCCATGGAGAGCTTTATTAAATCAGGCCCAAAGAGCTGATTTCATAAAGCTCGCCTAGGCTGGGGAAGATAGACTATCATGGGTAAACCTGGGTGATCCAGTAAATTTGGAATGGATTTCTTAAAATCATTTTTAATTTTTGTAATCTTGGACTACATCTATTTCAGATTTGCTGGATCACCCATGATAGTCTATCTTCTCCAGTCTTGGAAAACATTGGTAAATCAAGCCCATAATATTTAATCCATGATATACATAGTATAAGGCATACACGGCTGCCTTCTGTATCTGAATTTTAGCTTTAAGGATAGACTCCCTGTAACTTTAGTAGGGAAGAGTTCGAACATCTGTTCTTTGCTGTCTGCCAGGAACTTTGACAAGCAACTTTCACAATCAGAGCCTCTGGGAGATCCATGAAGTCAGGGGGTGATTGAGCTAAATGGTCACCTTATCAGTTCTGGTAAAGTTACCCTTTAACACTAATCATATTTATGATGGTGAATAGGCTGAATTATCCAATATTAGGGGCTGGCAATAGATATAAAAATGAGTTTAGGAGAAGATCGTGTTTTATGGAGTGTGATATACTTTTACATTGCACAGCATTCCTAGGCAAGCTGCAGCTTTGCAGTTGTGCAATTGCAGGTTCTGGCATGTGGGACTCATATGTTTCACATTAACCCAAGAGACACCGTGATGCCTACTTGTGGTTTGGAAAGCTCAGCAATCTTCTGCTGTTGAAGTTACCTCTGTACTACAAACTGTGAGAAATGTTTGGTGTTACATTAGAAGGAATTCACAAGGACAAGTTCTTCAGATTCCTGTGCTACTTCCCCCACCTCTTAGATTGTAAGCTCTTCTGGGCAGGGTCCTGTCCTCCTCCTGTGTCACTGTCTATATCTGTCTGTCATTTGCAACCCCTATTTAATGTACAGTGCTGCGTAATATGTTGGTGCTATATAAATACTGTTTAAGAAGGTGTTTATGCAGCAGATTTCCAGCCATTCCTTGGCAGTGTTTGCTTTAGTTCTCACTGTCCCTGCCTGCGGCACCCCCTCCTACATATGCTATATGCTTTTGGTGCATATTGTGTCACTGTCTGTGTTCGTCTGTCATTTGCATCCCTAATTTAATGTACAGCGCTGCCTAATATGTTGGCGCTATATAAATCCTGTTAATATTATAAATATTATTAATATTATAATATTATTAATATTAATAAAAATAATAATCTATTGAAGTAATGTATTTCCCTTCATAATACTGAAGTGCACCAATGTAAATGGGGCCTAAAGGATCCAAGCAGATCCTGGATTTTTGCCTTGTGTTGCAAATAAAGCAGAACAGACCCAAAAAATTGAATATTCATTTTTTCTTTTGACACCACAATTAAGGGTAGTTCATTACTATGCATTGAATTTATCTGTAGCAGATTTGCAATTAATATGTAACTATATATGTGTAAGTTTTTTTTTCAGTTAAACACTCTAGTACTGTGAACAACTGAAAGCTAACAACAGTTATTGCTTTGCTAAAGGTGAACACGCAGCGGGACGACTCCCCCTTGTCCTCCTCTCCATAGGTAAAAAGGTGAACTGATGAGAATATATATGTAGATAAGCAGAGGTTACCTTCAGTACCAAAACTCATATGAGCAGTAGATAGAAACCAGGGTTCTGAATGGGGAGGTCAAAGAGGCAGATAATCCAGCATGTGTTCCAGGCTTTAGCAGAGCGCTTCTTTCATCCATTGCTTTAATGTGTTTTTAAGCTAAAAGGTATTATGTACAGCATGATAAATCTTGGCAAGGCATTGACGTTTGTTTTACAATGTTCAGTGCATTGTTCTTCTTTTTGTTCCTTTTTTGTTTAATGCATTTGTACTTCAAATTTACATTTTGCTTTTTTATTCATATTATTTATTTCTTTTTCTCCTGTCTCTACTTTCCAGGGATACAGCTATTATTATTTTTATTATTTTTATTATTATTAATAATAATAATAAACAGGATTTATATAGCGCCAACATATTACGTGGCACTGTACATTAAATAGGGGTTGCAAATGACAGTGACACAGGAGGAGAGGACCCTGCCCCGAAGAGCTTACAATCCAGGAGCTTTAAACTGTATTTAAACCCAAGGACTGACAATGATCACTCTCTGAAGTTTATTTTAGAAGAAGCAGCTTTGTTACCCTTGAACAGGAATACAGAACATTTCTCCATCAACTTATTTCCAAAACATGGGGCAGGGTGTTATGTAGTCCCAAAAGTGAACTAAGAAAAAAAAACAATATTGTAGCCACACTTACTTTGAATTTGATGGACTAAATGTTTTTGTTTTTATGCTATATATTTAGCTGTAGATACACATGTTTGATTTCTAAATACTTTAGAGGATCAGTACATTTACATCTGGGAACTCTATGGCACCCGATGGTCTACAGGGGAACATGCTACAGTAGGGACATTAGTGGGCACTAGCACACATGTGTAGTACAAAGCCCAGCAGCCATCACCTAACATTAGTTCCAATCACACACAGTTGTGCATACAAGAGAAATATGCCAAATGCTCATGTTAAGTACAGCATGTGTAAATGAGCATGCAAATACTCATAGTGCATTTTGGCCTGAAGTCATGGCTTCTTCCAGTGATTAAGGTTAGGTTCAGATGGATGGTGGGAACAGGGAGTTCCAGGCAGCACCTTGCCAGCTGCATGGCAGCTCCAACCACTGGTTTCGCAATGAACCAAAGTTTCAACATTTTACAGTGGGTGATATTGACCTCTATTCATTGTTTATAGGCAAACGTGGGTGAAATGCAACATGTAGCATCTCACTGGATGGGAGGAAGCAGTAACCACATGGCCGCCTCACCACCCATCTGAACTCACCCTAACCAAAAATTCTCCTTGACCAGGAATTCCAAATAAGCACCAACACAGACAACGAGTACAAGACATTTCTGGGAAGGTAAAAACACATTTACAAACCATTCCAAAAAATGAAAAGAAGAAAATGATAGGCTGAGTAGAGTAGTAGAGTGGAATCACTTACAATCCTGTATTTTCCTTTTAATAGAATGGCTATGGGATGGTGCTTTCCAATTACGAAGTGGTCACCATCAAAGGATATAGAAAGTCTGGAAAGGTAATATCTCACCTTTGCTTTGTACTATATTAGGGTGGCTCTGCTATAACTTGTATCAACCTATACTGAATTCTTTGAGTGTTTCAGGACAACAGGCTTGAAATGATGATTGCAGTTTAAAACCTGACTCCAGATCAGGTTATTGTTCTTTTTTAGAGTAGAGTAGGGGAAAGGTTAGAAAGGTTAGATTTTATTACTGCCCGTGTCCCCTGGGGAGAATTTCTCCTTCCTGTCTGAGTGATCACATGGGAATTGACAAGTAATCTCTCTAAAATGGTCATAGCCCCTCTCCAGTCTGCTGTTTGTATCTCCATTGGAAACATTTAACCTCACTTCTTGGCTTTTTTTTATTTACCAGGAAGCGAGAATATTGTTCTCCAGAGGGAACACAGACAGTGATAAAAACCTGGAATTATTAAGAATTTTTCCCTTGAGTATCATCACCAGTACACCTGTTGCACGTTTGGACCCATAGTCTTTTTTTCAATCTTTTTCAATTTTGTTAGAGGTCAGAATAATTTCAAGATTGAAGAAGATTGATAAACAACTGATGAGGAATGAATGCTGTGTTTACTATCAAGAAGAGTACAGCGGGGTGCCACTTTCTTGTCCTCCCCCCTCCCCTCAGAACGACGGTGTGTGTACAGCGTTTATCCGATTATCTGTCCTGGAAACAATTAAAAAAGATTGTTTCCAGCAACAATAATCAGACATTTGTACAGGGCTTTAGCGGATCACCTGTGTGCTTTCAGCAACAGGAATAGGTTAGCAATATTAGCATTTCAAAAATATTATATGGAATAATTTGGGGCAGCCATTCTAAACCAGGGGTCCTCCAAAGTTTGCTAGGGGCTCCCTAGTTGCCTGCATGTTCTGGGCCAACACCACTTGGTAGAACCAGCTGCATGACTCCAATGATTTTTTAGTGATCCATAAAAATTGTTATTCTAACCACAACTGTAGGGGGGCATTATTTTCACTGGTCACCAATTTAGGAGGCTTTTTCCCATTTTCGAAAATATTTTTTTATAGGGATGCATATGTCCAACCAAAAAGATGGGCAGGCGAGAAGGAAAGAGGGACAGTTGAGAGGTATGCACTAGCTATATTGTTCCCTTGTTTATGTTTTAATAGCACCTTGTTTTGTAAAGAATAGCTGAAAGCAGTGAATATACACATAATACAGAACCTACTTCCAACCAATCACAATTCATATTTTGTTCATCAAAAGAAATCTGGTTTATTATTGGTTTCTGTTCATTGCACATTCACATTGTTACTGAATACTGAATTACCGGTAATATTCTACACAGGATAAGTTACAAGTGCTTTTTATCAACTACATGTTCTTTTATTAGCATTTCATAAATAATAAGTGCAATCATTTAAAGCAGCCATTCTAAACCAGGGTTCCTCCAGAGGTTGCTAGGGGTTCCTCAAAGTGTGGCAGTCTGACCTCTCATTTGATGTCTGCATAGTTCTGTGGCCGACACCACTTGGTAAAACCAGGGCATGAATTATGTTTTTTGGTGTCTCTAGGAGTATCTTCTTTTCACTGGACATTATTATTATTATTATTAATAATAATAATAATAAACAGGATATAGCCCCAACATGTTACGCAGCACTATACAATAAATAGGGGTTGCAAATGACAGACAGATACAGACAGTGAACCAAGAGGAGGAGAGGATCTGCCCCAAAGAGCAATCTAGGATGGACATCCATTTAAGAGGCTGGTGGTAGTTCCTTGAGACTTGAAATGATTCAAAGTTTCCTCTTAGATAGAAAGTTTGACAAATGCTGATTTTGAGTCTGGATGAAGTTTTAGTGCAAAAGTAAACTTTAGTAGGTAAATAATTTACCATAACATTTTTTTATATGGATATATATTTATCCAACTGAAAAGAGGGACAGAGGAACGCAGATCTAAAAGAGGGAAAGTCAAGACGAAAAGAGGGAAAGTTGAAGATATGCACTGGCTTTATTACTTTACTGCTAAGATTTAAATACATCTTATTTTTTTTCTGCAAAGCGCATTGATAATACACACAATACAGAACCTAATACTGACCAATCACAATACTTTTGCCAGTCCGGCTTCATCAAACTGAAAATTACCATTTTTTACATATTCACATTGTTATTGAATAACCCTGGCAATGGAGATCAGTAATAATAGTTTATATTTTGCTGATCTGACTTCATCAAACTGAAATCTGTTTTGCTATTGGTTAGCATTCTCTGCACATCCACATTGTTACTGAAACCTTCTTTGTAGATGGCAGTGGAGGTCACTAGTAAAAGTTCATAACACTATTGTAAAGGGGCAGAATCCATATTGTATTGTTCATGGGAACAGCTGCAGCTGAGAAGGCTTAAAGGATCTGAGCAGCTCCCTCCTCCCTCCTCCCCTGCCAGCTGCTGTAATCAGAGGGACAGACAGGCAACAGGCTGTGGGTTTTGCATGAAGGAACAGAAGGAGGACTTGAATGATCCCTGTCTCACCATACATGTGCAGGTACTGTGCCATCCATTCACATGATCACTTCACACCTCTGCTTTATGTTTATCTGCATCCTATTATTGCAGTTGTACCTTGGGAAACTTTCTGTGCACATTGCTGCTTTGCTGTGTCTTTGTGTATCATCAGAAGTTTTCCCTTTGTTCTCATCTGATATTGTTTTGTCTTTTGCTGTCATAGTTCAGCACTCCAATGAGATCTGCATTTGCAATGAACATCTGTTAATGATCTGGTGTCTCTCGGATTATAAATTAGATAGGAGCTAGGCGTAGCAGTGGACTAACAGTCATTAATGAATGAGTTGATGAATCCATGTACAGTAATCTAATGATTTGTATGTATGCATGCTGCATGGGAGGGCTGCTTTGCTTGCAAAAGAAATCCTCTTAAGTATGGTGTTAAACCTGTTTCTATAGAGCGCATGTATTTACATTAATGCTTGCTTATATATACTTGTGTGTGTACATATACTGTACATATAATGTATGTAAAAATATATCAATTTATTTGAAAAGCAAATATTTTTCTTATAGTTGTAATGGTTTGCAGTATTGCTAGTGTGACCATATAAAATCTAAATTTAATTTGTTAATAATAAGATTGTGAGCCCCTTTGAAGGACAGCTAGTGAAATGACTGAAATGGACTTTGTAAAGCGCTGCGTCATATGTTGGCGCTATATGTATACTGTGTAATAATAATATAAATGCAGTATATTTTTCTAATATTAATGGCTCCTTCACTCCTTTGAGGTCCTAATGCACAACGGAAAGCTGTTTTTGTTTTTAGTAGTACGGCATGATATTGTAGTGTTTTTCTGGGGATTCTGGGTGATATTCTTCCCAATGGCCAGCAATGTAAAAAAGTCCTTCCACTGACCCCCACACTCAATGGACTCATAGCTATGGTTATATAGTTATTATAGCTGGGGGTTCCCTGAAGAATGGACTCCTGTAAATCTATGCAATTCATTAGTGCCCATTATGTCACGTGTTAACATGCGTTTATCGTGGCAGCCCAAGCAGCGCGCTTATTTTCAAATCCGCCGCACTGCAATTGTGTTTTTTTGCAGGTAGGTTATTACATCTGGGTGCCAAGTAATGTCTATGCCCAGCTTAGGTTAATGCATCTAATAAAATTTACGTAAACAGACCTTGTATAAATTTTTCATTTTTCAAATTTTCATTTCTTTTTTTCCCACAAGCACTGCAAGCCAAATAAATGACACTAAGTCATCAACATCAACCATTCCATGGACAAATCCAGACCTGCTTTGGTCAGTGTTATTGACGGCATGAATGTATAGACGTCATGTAGTCATCAAGATAATTGCTTGTTTAAAGAACTTACTTTAGGACTTAAAGCCTGCACTTATGGGCTAACAGTGGAATTGGAGTAATATGGTAGATTTGTGCAGACTTTTAGAAAAAGGGAATATTTAACACCTAAAACTCTATTCCCTCTTCTTGCTTTGAAAGCTGCTGAAATATCAACCTTTGATTGATGCTTCAATGTTTGCAACATTAAGATTATATTAAAACAAAAAAGCAGAAAAAGCCAGAAGGTAATAAGCATGGTAAAGCCATGTAACCATACTGACTTCCAGTCACATAGTTTTTTCTTCAGCGTTTTTTGTAACGTCTTTTTTAGGAAATTTAAAGTTCCAGGCCAAAAATAAAGTTGCTGTGTCTGGTTTAATTGTCTCAGATGTAACACATTTTATTATTAAATTTTAACTTTAAGCTTTGTAATTTTTTTTACAACACTTCTATGTACCCTGTTGAGCCCCATAAAATGTGTATTTTTTGTTTATATGTGAGGTCCACTTTTACTCATCACTGTTTACCTTTAAGCGGAACTAAACCGAAAACCAAAAAATTTACCTTTAATCCTGTAGGTCCCTCAATGGCGTTGGTCCTTCCCACGATCTGGTCCTACGTCGTCCTGGAATTCCTCTTCGTCCAGGCGCTGAGGAAGTTCCGGGCACTGCCATCTTCGTTCTTACCTTCCTTTTTCTTCTTTGGTCTTCTTGGCACGTCACGTGATATAGTCCCCTGTAAAGGTGAAAAAAGAGAGCCAATCTCACTGTGCTCAGAATCTCTTTCCTTTATTAGGAAAAAAAATGCTCCTTTTGCACATGTCCGAGATTAGGGCATGCGCAAAAGGAGCACTCGGAGCCTCCCGGGATGCGTGACGTAGGTATCCCGGGGACTCTGCGCTCCCATTCAGTCTTGAAGGCCTAGGCGATCAAGTCTGAAAGGAAAGGTGCTGCACCTTTTATTTTTTCTAAAGGGTGTTGCACTTAAAAAAATAAATAAAATGAATAACATTTTTCCTTTACATAAAAGGGTTGTCTACCCCTTTATGTAACGTGAAAATATTAAGTTTTGGTATGCTTTAAACAGTGTTTCATGAACTCATCAGTTACTGGTATTTATTACTTTGTCAATTCCTTTTTCTGTGCAAAATCCCCTTTTATGTTTCAGTTCTTCATTATGATTTGAGGTTTTTGAATTCTGAAGATACAAAATCAACAAGGGAAGAAAGGAACACATATTCAAACAAACGTCTTTTGATACCTCATCCATGCAGTTTAAGGACTCTACTTATAGAATAGGGAATCAAACATTCCCTCTTGAGAATCTTTCAGGTTCAGTTGTTTCATTGGCAGTGATTACCTTCCACCAGGGAGTGTTTGGGGGGAATCATTCAAATTCCCTGTTTTATAACTAGAGCCCTGGTGTATTTTTTCTTTTGTTATTTTATTGCAGTATGACTGATCTTCTGCTTACTTTTACTGCTTTTTTTACAGGTGGGCTCTTGCTTATGAGTCTGAACAGCTACAGTTAGGTCCATAAATATTTGGACAGACGACTTTTTTCTAATTTTGGTTCTGTACATTACCACAATTAATTTTAAATGAAACAACTCAGATGCAGTTGAACTGCAGACTTTCAGCTTTAATTCAGTGGCTTGAACAAAAAATTTGCAAAAAAATGTGAGGAACTAGAGCCTTTTTTAACGCAATCACTTCATTTCAGGGGCTCAAAAGTAAATGGACAGTTTAGTCTTCAACAAGTGAAATGCGTGCTCAATTGGGTTCAGATCAGGTGACTGACTTGGCCATTCAAGAATAGCATCGGTATTGTCCATCGAAACACCTACCAGTCAGTTTGACTGCATTTAGCTAGAATTAAGCAGACAGAATGTCTCTGAACACCTCAGAATTCATTCGGCTGCTTCTGTCCTGTGTCACATCATGGATAAACACTAGTGTCCCAGTGCCACTGGCAGCCATGCACGCCCAAGCCATCACACTGCCTCCGCCATGTTTTACAGATAATGTGGTATGCTTTGGATTATCAGCTGTTCCACGCCTCTTTCATAATTTTTTCTTGCCATCATTCTGGTAAAGGTTGATGTGGGTTTCATCTGTTCAAAGAATATTTTTCCAGAACTGTGGATGTTTTTAGATGTTTTTTTTTTTTTTTTAGCAAAGTCCAATCTAGCCTTTTTATTCTTGAGGCTTATGAGTGGCTTGCACCTTGCAGTGCACCCTCTTTATTTACTTTCATGCAGTCTTCTCTTTATGGTAGACTTGGATATCGATATGTCTACTTCCTGGAGAGTGTTGTTCACTTGGTTGGCCGTAGTGAAGGGGTTTCTCCTCACCATGGACATTATTCTGCGATCATCCACCACTGTTGTCTTCCGTGGACGTCCAGGTCTTTTGGCTTTGCTGAGTTCACCAGTGATTTGTTTCTTTTTCATGATGTACCAAACTGTAGATTTTGCCACTCCTAATATTGTAGAAATTTCTTGGATGGGTTTTTTCTGTTTTTGCAGCTTAAGGATGACTTGTTTCACTTGCATGGAGAGCTCCTTTGACCGCATGTTGTTTGTTCACAGCAAAAATCTTCCACATACAAGCACCCCCCTTCAAATCAACTCCAGGCCTTTTATCTGCTTAATGGATAATGACATAACAAAGGAATTTCCCACACCAGCCCATGAAATAGCCTTTGAGCCAATTGTCCAATTACTTTTGAGCCCCTGAAATGAAGTAATTGTGTTAAAAAAAAGTCTTTAGTTCCTCACATTTTTATGCAATCTTTTTGTTCAACCCACTGAATTAAAGGTAAAAGTCTGCAGTTCAACTGCATGTGAGTTGTTTCATTTAAAATGTATTGTGATAATGTACAGAACCAAACTTAGAAAAAAGTTCTCTGTGTCCAAATATTTATGGACCTAACTGTAAAGAAAAATAAATGACCATGACAACCAATCGGATTCTCTCCATGTTTTTCAGTTCAATGTGTGAGGAAAAATAGTCACAAATTCTCCTTTTTGCAGGCTCCTTCCTCCTCTGGTAAAGGAAAGTTTTAATGCTTGGGCAGTAACCCCCCCCCCAAAAACAGCCAGTGGTTACTACAAAGTGCTGGCTGGTAAACCCAGCTAAATGGGAGAACACTGCCCAGTTTTCCAGTACTTTACTCTGCTGCTCCTGATCCAAGATGATGGTAACCCCTAGACATCCTTAAGTACAGCGCTAGGTTGTTGGTGATGATGTCAAGGAGAAGGTTGGTGACACAACTGGTGAAGAAGAGGGACTTTGTGTGATCTGTTGTCCAGTGGCAGGGGAAGCCAAAGGGAGTGAATCCTGTCTCACGTTTCCTGGACCAGGAATGTCATCCTGATGTTTTATAGGCTGTAGCCCTCTCACTTTTAATATAGTGTTTTACTCAAAAGAAAAATGTGCCCCAACTATTCGGGCTACAGTTTCTTTCATAATTCTTTAGGAAATGCTTCATGGCATTCGGTGAAGTAGGTGAAGCCTTCAGTAGATTTTAGGCTAAATTTACAAAGCTTAAAGAGGAATTAAACCCCGCAGTACTCTCCTGCCTCGGTTCCCTCACAGGCCGCTGCCATCTTCTCTCCTTGCTTCTTCATTACGATCTTTGACCACCTTGAAGAGCTGGGCTGGGATGAGGTTCATTCATCTCCTACATGTACAGAGGAAGCCAGGAATGCCTGGCTATCTAAGCTGACGCTGAAAAAGGGACATTCTCTGCATTCTTTAATAATGACCTGCCTGATAGAACATTTTTAAAAGTGGAACTTTAGTTCCGCTTCAAACACAGAGAGAAAGATCTTAATTTTAGCCACGTGACCATACCTTTAAATCGCCTTAGAATATTCTAAAATGTATTTTTTGATGATATGGCCCCCACCCAATGATATGGCCCCCACCTTCCCAAAGATTTAGTCCTCTCTATACAGCCCACTGTTTTATCTGAGTTTGACATGCCTGCCCCAGGCTAATTGAGAATTAGGCTATGTACACACGTCAGATGATTCTGGTTGGATAACCACCACAGGGCTGATATTGGAGGACAATCTGGCGTGTGTATAGCGTTCATCGTTCCAAAGACCATCCTGGTGGATCCATGGATGATGAACGAGGAACAGTCATAAGGAAAGTGAAGGGAGGAGAGTGCAGCGGGGGGCCTGTAAGTAAACGTTAAGAGAAAAAAAAAAAGGAATTCATGAATTCATGTACGTTATATTAATACTGTATTTATTCTCCACATTCAGATACTAGAATACCTTTTTTTTTAACTATATTAGGCCCCTACTTGGCTTAGTCTGTAACTGCTGTACAATATAAACAGTCATGGAAATGTTGGGAGTTCAACCATTGCTAACCAGAGTCCTCCATGTTAGATTTCATCAGCAGCTGATAAGCTATATTTTTATACTACATTCATTACCTGGGGCAGATTTAGGAATTGTGTTGTGCCCCTGCTGCTTATCAAAAAGAATGAGCCAAGCATTGCCTGGGGCTTCCATTGTAAAGACATGGGACCCAAAACAAAGCAAAGCTGATTGACACAGCAATCACTCACACATCATTACCCTCTTGTATGGAGTGCTCTGGACAGATGGGTTGAGGGAGTGAACCCACTGAAATGATAAATACATATTATTGAATTGTATAGCCCAAATGTAAAAAATCTGAATATTTACACATAAATATCTTTGAAATAAAATATTCTGTCCTTGTTTACTTTTATATCTCATACAAGCTGACAGTACCCTGGGAATGTGTGAAAGTAGTAGAAGTTAAGCATTTTGCAAAAGCATAGTTAAAAATCATCATCATGTAATCAATTTGGAGCCAATGTAGACAGTAAAATTAGAATTGTTTTTAAGGGTACAAAGGTAAATCAACCCTATCAGCTGGTAAAACAATATAAATAACTCTTTGCAATAGTTTTGCTGTGTGACAACTTGTGTCCCGTTCCTACTTCCTCTCCATTTCAGAGCTTCACCCTCAGTCAGAAAGCTTGGAATCTGTTTTTACTTGCCTGCGTCTTGTTTTATGGAAACTAAAACATACACTGCTAAAAATGGCTTGGGCATATAGGCATCAATGAGTTACAAGAGGATCTTAGATAAAATCTGCAGGCAGAAGGGCAATTTGTTGTAGAAGATACAATCTATTGCTCTTCTGAAGTGAAAACGTCTTACCTTCCAGCTCACTTTATGATAGACATTGAGCTCCGTGCGTATGCATGGTAGCTTTATCCTCCAAGGCAGAAATTTCAAAGAAAAAAGTCCCCTGCTGTCTTGGCTTTTCTCTTTCTGGCACTTGATGGATTGCCAGGTGAGGCCATCTTTCTTGTCTCTTCTAGATTCTTCTTCACATCACTCAAGCTCGCACTGCCCAGGTACGAAGTCAGGTGACGTGTCTTTCTCACTGCACATGTGGTAGATCGAGTATTTTTTTACCTGATGACCCATGCCCGATCCCAGACATTCACAGGAGTATCAGTCCACAGCCTCCCGGGATATGTGATGGTAAAAATGGAAGGGAAGGATACCTCCCCAAAAAAAACATTTTTACCATTCTTTAAAAAGGTTAACCCACCCTTTTATATAATAATAAAGATGTCATGATAGGTCGGCTTTAAGGAGTTAAAGATGGCAATCCCAGAATATAACTAGCTGAAGATTTTGGTGCCAAGAAGTAGCATGAAGATGCCTCATCACTGAAGGGGATGTTAGTATAATATTAACCATGTTTCAAAGTGATTGCCAACCAAATCTGTACATGGGAAAAAGAAACCCTTTACATTGCAACTGTTATATTATCGCTCTTTAAATTAACAGAAAATTGGAAATGCAAATGAAATTGCCAGTGAAAACTGTAGTAACCTGCCTGATGCCTTGCTGACTACCCATCTCCAGACCCTATACCAGACAAAACACAATACTCTAGTGGTAGGCTTGTCAGTGTCCTTTTTTCCGAAAAAAAAATTTGGCTGGAATTGCCCTTTATATAAATGAGTTTTCAGCAGCTGGTAGGGAAGTTTCCTTGTCCGAGACAATACCACTTCCACTTGCCTTTGTGTTTTTATCTGTTGTGATCCTGTGTGGTTTGGCAGCAGAATGAGGAAATCCAGTAATTCAGACCTTGCATTTAAAGCGTAGCGTCAGTTCCTCATTCTCGCCATTAAAGCAGCTGGGGAATACTTGAACAATGCTATTCTTGTATTTTTTAGGCCATGTAATTTCCAGTCATCGTATATGTGTCTTCTAAGCCACACAACACATTTCATATTTCACCCTAACACTTTAGTTTGTTTAGCTCTGTCTACACTAATAATGTTGGTTTCTACTAGCGTGCATTCACCCAAATGGTGACCGAAGCAAAAAGTAACTTCAGGTAATAAATGAAACCCATTAAGGAGTTAAGGATACTATCCAGCATACACTACAATAGTAGTAACATTTGCACATTCATTTTAAAGTTGTAATTCCAACATGAAATCTATTTTTCAATATATTTGGCATCATGGCTCACTGTATTTCATTTTCTTTTCTTTTACAAAGTAAAACCACACTTCCTACTGTAGGCTGACATCCCCAAGCCATTGCCTTGCAAATTGACCACAACACAGTCAACCTGCCATAGGAGCCCCTTGGATGGCTTTTTGGCTCCTCATCGGATAGGCCCCATGGCTAACTAATAAAGTGCATTCCAGACATACAAAGCTACTGCTAATTGCAAAGCAGGTTCTTTGACATGGTCAGCTAGAAGTGCTGCATGTTTAGGAATATCTTTCCTGCATTATCAGCAGGTGTTCTTCTTCCAATGGGTTCCCCTGTTTCCAATGTTTGAAAGGGCATTTTTACTATGAGAGATTTATTTTCACTTTCCATTATGTCTACACAACAGGAACTAAAGGAGAATCTCCCCAATGGCAAAAACAAAAACCTGACATGGGTTTTAACTATTCCATATTCTATACAAGATGAAAAAATGGTTTTACCTATATTTCAAAACAAAAAAACTGCAATGAAGAAATAAAAATGTGGAATAACTAAAATACTGCTTACAGTTTACAGTAATAACCTATAATACATACGGAACTTAAAAGTATGCCAAAGTTTTAACCTTAACCTTTTTCAAGCTAACAAATGTTGACAGTAACATTGCTGTCATTTTTTGTATATTTGTCATCAGGCTTGTGTGAAGTTGGGTTATTGGCAAAACTCTCCTGCTGTCCCCTGGAACCACACCTTCATTCTTTCTGAGAGTTTGTATTCTGTTTGCGATATCAATTACATAAGGATCTTGGTGTCACACTAGTGCCAGTTCTGTGCTGAAACTAATTACAGGTCCTGCCCTAAAGCCTGGCTATATATAGGTATAAGTATTTACGTGTGGCCATTGTTTGCTATTGCTAACTGTAATAGTATACTGGGTATGTGGGTCGCGGTGATGCTCTTTGCAGAATGTTTGCTTAATGACTTTATACACATATTCTTATCTGTAAATACCAATGCTGTTGAAGATTGCTACATGTCTTCACACATAAATATTATCAGCTACTGTGTTGTTATATTAAGTTACTACGCTTACAATTCATGACGTGTATATGCTGACTTCCAGAACCAGAATTTTTATCTACCTGCTATGATTAACCTTATTAATTAGCATACAGCATAAGGGAAGAGGACTTATGGCTTCTCTATAATTCCTGATCTGAGATGCGGAAGTAAATGTTGGCCGTTGGATAGCTAACTGATTATAGCAGTGGGGGAGATGATTGAGTCAACTGTTGGTGGTTAGAGTTGTCGTCTTCCCTGCAGGTTGTAGGCCCTGGAATGATTTATTAGTTTGCTGACTTTTGGCTTACTGCCGAGGCACCAGCCCTATTTAGCTGGGTGAGTGATGAGCTTCTTTACACAGCCTTCTATCTGTAGTGTGAGGGCTAACATAATCCAGGACACAGTCTTATTATTATTATTATTATTATTTATATTGCGCCAACATATTACACAGCACTGTGAATGCAGTTCCTGTTGGGTAAAGGAGCTCATTGGAGCCTTCTTCTGGTTGGAAATTTCCATTTTATTTTCAACCTGGTAGACTCTGATATGCCTGTCATTAGCTATGTGGCAACTTTCAAACTCTAGGCCTGGTCAACATAATCATAGAAGTCCTGCAGCCCTGGACCATTAAACATGCTGATGCCACCTGCAAGCTTTTCCGAAATAGTTAAAGACAATAGTAAGGACATTCCTGGCTCAAAATTGTTTTTTTTTTTTCTTTAGGCCAATAGATTTGTTTTGTTAGGCTTAGTAGACCTGAGCCTATGGCTGCAAATTCAATTTGACATCCTTTATCTGGAAAGTCTCTAGATTTTAGCAGGGCTGTAGAGTCAGAATTGGAAATAATAATTCTGTTCTTGGAGCTCTCCACAACTCTGGGATTTGGAATGGTGCATCCTTTTTTGTGTGACAGGACCTGAAAAACCATGGAACATTTTCTGTCTATTAGAGGCTTTGGACATTAAATTTACAAACTGGTCAAATTTGAAATGCATTATTGGAGCGTAACCCATTTATCGAGTGCGTACATTTTTTTCATCCAGGCGCTGAAGTACTACCCTGCTGTCTTTTGTTACCAATCTGGAGATGCTGGTAATGGTGAAACATATTCATTACTGCTTTTAACATACAGAAACCCTAAAAAAATTTTTTGCGGTGTCACTACTCTGAATTAGATGTGCTTTGTAGGTTTCAATGTGATCAGTAATGTAGAAAGTAGAGAACGAAGATGTTTACACAGAGTAGACCTCAGGAGACCCTTGATGACTTCCTATTTACTTTGTGAGGTGGGTTGTGTGAGCTGTAGATGGACTATGAAGAATTCAGGTAAAAGCGCAAATTATCTCCAGATCTCTCCTCTCCCTTCTTTCAGATATTCATATTTGTTTGCTTGGACCATCCAATGATGGTATGGGTCTCTCTAGTTTCCCTAAACAACACACAGGAAAGAGGGTAAGCTACACTTACTATTGGACAGCAAAGCACTATTGTAAACTGAGCTAAACTTTTACCTAGTTACTATGCGCTAGAATTTTGGTAGTGACTCTCTAGTTAGTAATTTATTTGTTGCATTTGGATTTTTTTTTTTTGGGTGCCCATGTGATTGTTATGGAAGCCTGGCCCTGCACAGATCAATTTTGTTCATAAAAGAATATCTAATTATCCAATCAGATCTGGACATTGATATTTTTTTAATGACGAGTGTGTGTGGATGTTTAGTTCAGTATATTGGAAAACCTTTTTTATGTATACATATTTATTGTAGGCAGAATTTGGAGGTTCTGTTAAAGCCAATTCACTTTTAACTTATTGCTTTGAAGCTCTTTTAGGGAGTAAATCCCATTGGCAATTTTCATATGGATATCTTTGGCTCTTAAGTCTGAAATATTTATGACTAAACCTGGTTGGCATATAACAGAATTGTCTTCGAATGGAATGCGATACATTTTTATGGATCTATGCACCAACTAGTAAACTGACTCCCACAATTTTAAGTAGTATCTATCTGTATGATACCACACATGAAATTATGCAAATATCACATTGCCTTGGTGGGCAGATGACAGACCGGAAGAGTGGGAGTATTTGGGTAGATTGTATTTGCCCTCAGTCTTCACACCTTGGTAAGGCCCACATGGGATGATGAGCCTCCTTGAGTGAAAGGGACATTAAGCTTGTGAAACAAAGAGTTAGATCAGTGTTTCTCAACCACAGTTCCTCCAGAGGTTGCTATGGGTTTCTTAAACAATGAGCAGTTTGTGACTCCCGGGTCAGTTACCACTGACACCTTTTTGGCTATATGTATGAGTTTCCCAATGGTCAACAAAGTAAGATGTAATGTTTCCAATGAACACTAAGCTGATGTACTGTGAGTTGTAGATTTAGTAATTATAGCAAGGGTCCCCTAAACCCTAAGGTTGCTAAACCCTGGGTTAGATGACACTGGATGTCCCTCAGCAAAGAAATAAAGCATGTTCTGACTTGCTGTAGTTGCTAATGCACACTGTAAGATGCTCACAATATACAATGAAATCAGAGTAATCAGAGCAACTTAAGTACAGTAGAGGCAACTTTACAATGGTGCAAGTCTGAGGTTCAGCTGTCCATGCAAGGTTTGCTTATAGTATAAATGTGCATGCAGTGGGATCTACACTATTTTTTTTCTTCCCATTCACACCAGGCTATGTCACCTGATATCATGCCTGCACAGTGCACGTAGCCAGAAGAAAAAAGAAAAGGGAAGAAGATGGTGGCACCGGGCTCGGACAAAGAAGGATTCTAGGACAGCGTGGGACCAAATCGAGGACATCGCTGGAGGGATGGAGGGATCTGTGGAAGTAAAGGTAAGTGTATAGTTCCGCTTTGAGGTCCATGCAAGTTTCTTCTAATACTTCCAATACTTCACTAACCTGAGCTCTTATCACTTAAACTCCAGGTATCCACATTTAAAACTGATCCTGATTCCTCTATGATACTACTGTTAAAATTAACTTAAAACCATTGTAACTTTCCCTTTTGTCAGAGAGCAAGCATATATAATCTGTACGTTTAGGTTTTAAGTGGCCCATTAGGACACTGGGAATATGTAGGGTTTGTCGTCTTTATTTTGTAACACTTAGTGATTTTTTTTGTTGCTATGCTATTTGACAATAAGACTCATGTTACTCATTCTTCTTTTGCCTTGCATGGTATGTTTCTCTTTGACCTTTCTCAAAGAGTGATATTCAGAGCTCTGAAGACTTATTATAAGAGAGACTTTAGAGAAAATATGTTAACGCTTTTTTTCTTTAGTTATAAACAAAAACTGCAGAAAGGCAAAGTAACAGGGTGGTGGATAAGTCCCTAGGTGAACACAGCCAATTCTTTTCCCTTTGATATATAAAAAAAAAATGCAGATTATTATAGAATGTCATAGGCATTATATATTCTATAAATCTATAGTCATTTTAATTTATGGGACACTGGACAGACAGATTTTGAAAATTTAGATTTTACTTAGACCAAAGACATGCCAGAATATACAATTTGTATACTATAGGTTTACTGTTCTTAAACATGCTATATTAATTATAGTTTTTGGCCAGATGTCATAGCCTGGCTAATATTATGCATGCTCATTTATCAAGAAATTAAAAACAGGATAGAAGTATGTTTTCAAAATATTGGCCCGGATACAAAAGATGTCCTCTGTAAGCCTGCTCCAGCCTCCATGCCACCCATCATTTCTGTAATTTTCTTAAGAAATAATGTACACCAGAAACTATTACACAGGGAGCAAGTAGGAAAATAAAGCTTCTGTACCATGCAGAATGCAGGTCTTTAAAAAAAAAAAAAAAATTAATAAGTAAGTCCAAACAAAACAAAAACACATACACAAACGTCAAAAAAATTTTTTCTGTGGAAGGTTTAATTAAACACAACAAAATTTAATACAATTTGAATGCAAATTATGTTTGAAGGTAAACATGCTCTCTGAAAAATCTCCGCCCGAAACATTTGCTTCTTCCACGTGGATATAAAAAGGTTCTAACCTACTGGAACCCCCGCCCTCTGGCATGTAGGCATTGCAAACGCATTGCCCAAAACGGACAGGTTGCAGAACTGGTGTGTCAGGTTTAGCATTGGTCTAAGAAAAAGCCAAGGAGAGAAAGGAATGAAAACACTTTGCAAACGAAGATCTTTAGAAGTCTTGTTTAACTTGGACCCATAGTACATGGAAAGGCTAAAGTTTTGAAAAATGCAATGGGTTAAAGCTTTTGACTTTGTTGGATATGCTCAATCTTTTGGAATGGATTCTGTATCATCTACCTGCCCTGGATGTACTCGCTGAGCTGTGCACCTGCACACTTTTTGTATGAGTTTTAATACTGCCAGGATGCCACTGCCGTGTGTGAACTATTCTAATCAGATGGAAGTTACTTCTATTTTTCCTATAACTAGGATACCAAGACCTCATATTTTACTTTCTAGGCACTTATTTACTTTAACATGCAGGTAACCGTTTAATTTTCTTTCTAAATGTTTTTTCTCTGATACAATGTTATGCTTTCTAGTCAATGCTAAAAATCGATTTGTGTTTAACCAAGAGCATAAAAACTGATGGTTTTGATCAAACACTGGTTTCAATAAAGTCTGGGAAAATAAACTTAAGTTTGCCAGTCATGCTATGATTTCCTATGATCAGTGAGCAATTCCTGGTTTCTTTTTATAGACAGTTCCTTTGTTTTCATTGTTCTGGTTTTATACATTTTATCAGAAGGGATTTGACTAATACAAAAACATGTTTAGATGTCTACTGTAGTTCGACTAATATCGGGACCTCATATTTTACTATCTAGACACTTACTTTCTTTAACGTGTAGGTAACCATTTAATTCCCCCTGTTTTCCATCTCATCTATTCTACTTTCTAGTCCTCAATAAAATCAAGTTGTATTGTAAACCAGAATATAAACCGGGCTGACATGGTTTTGGTCAAATTCTGGTTTCAATAAAGTCTGGGAATTAAAACATGAGTTTCCCATCATGCTTAGATTCCCTATGACCAGTAAGTGATTAAAAGCCAAATACTGGTTGTTTAATATAGACACCATTAATTTTTTTTGTTTTTTTTGTTCAGGTTTTTTAAAACCTCCCCTCAGTATCAGAAAGGACTGTATTTAGTCAATAAATGCTGAACCTCTGGAAGGAAGTAGACCAGCTTTTTAAACTCATATCTGTATATCAGCTGCCATGAAATGCTTCATTTTTAGTGCTCTTTCAAAACAGAAGGAAATAGCAGATACGGGTGGTTGTTTGCGTCAGACATTTTTGAATGACAGTCATTCGTAAAGATAAAAATCTGTGTAATGGAGTGGACGTGGCAGAAGGGGGTTTGGGGGTCAGTACATTGTTTCACCAATGTAGAAATCACCAACTGCTACCTGTACATTCGGAGAAAGTGGAGAGTGTTCTCAGTAAGCAACCTCATTTTAATTTGCTAGTCAGATCAGGGACCTGCACCCTGTTTGTACCTACAATCAAATGGTTGTCTTTTCAGTTGGCATATACAGTATGCGGTCAGATATTACAGTGTTGAACCCAGAAATTTTTTTAAGCTGGGTGGGCAGAAATTGTAGGCGGGTTGCAGCACCTGCATTGTGACCCAGCTTTTCTATAACCACACAAAAACAGCCGGGTGGTTACTGAAAAGTGCCGGGTGAAGCGCCCAGCTAAAAGGTGCTGGGGAGAACACTGTATTAGATGACCACCATACTTGGTGTGCTGGGGTTAAACTACATATGTATGTGTGTATGGGTAATTCTCTTACCACTCCAGAAGCAAATATGGCAGCAAATATGGCAAAAAGTTATCTTGGTCATGTTTGGCCATGATGGTAAAAGGCCAAAATTCTTGAAATTTGAGGCAGTGGAGTCTGGTGAGACAAGACTAACCCTAATGAAAAGATGGTCAGGGAACTATGCTTTTGACAGCATTGGAGAGATTTGTTAGTTACCAAACCTAGTAATTGTGCCTAAAGTTGAATGGTGATTGCTAGAATTGTCATTGTCAACATATGCACTGCCTAGCCCTTGAGCTCTCTTCATTCACAGTTCACTCAGAGGATACCCTATACTTAAACCCCTCGTGTACCCTAAACACTAACACCCCTTGTGTACCCTATACATTAACACACAGAACATTGACCTCAGACTAATGTAACCCTGGATACAGCTTCATTCAGCCCCAAATTGTACCTTTGATTTCATTGTCTCTCAATTAGCTGCCCCTAACTCAGTTTGCTTGAGTTCTCTCTAATAACTTAAAAAAAGCAATCGTTCAGCTTCAGTTAAGTATTGTTGCTAGGCTGAGATTATGTTTGCTAGGCTGAGATTATGTTATCAGATTGCTGCATGCAGTAGGAAGCATTTTCTCAGTCTCCTCTGCTCCAGGGCTCCGACTACTATAAAGCTGCCTAGACGTGTGTTTTTTTGTCGCTGGAAACAATCTTTCCTGATCATTTCTTTTGACAGAGTGGAAGATGAACAAATGAGTTCTGTTGTATGGAGAGAGGGGAAAACTAGTGAGCAGCACCCCGCTGTGCTCTTCTCTCCTGACTTGTATAGTGGTTACCCATTCCCCATTGGTCGTTGATGGATCCCGCTTGAAGGGTCGGGTGACCACTGACGGTTCATAATGGCTGAGAATCATCTGACACTAGGTTTTAAGAAAATCCCAAGATGAAATGCTTTATTTTAATTTAAAAAACAGTTGCACAGGCACCAATATTTTTTTTCCCTGAGTCAGAATTTTAGTCCAGGAAGTAAAATACCCTGGAAGGTGATTGAACAAATATAGTGTCATCTTTCTGGAGAAGAAGCCATCATTAGGCTCATGACCAGTAATGGATGACATCCAAGTTGCAAACTTGAAACTCTCAAAAGGTGCACGTTAATTTTAAAGAGCCAGAAGATATAAGAATATTTAGTTAAATCTATATAATCCACCCAGACAGCACAGACTAGATGAAAATCATTGTGTCCAATTGCTACTAAAAGTGTCTTGCCAGGAGCAATGGCTTTCCTTACCTAATGGTTCCAGATATCACAGGGTAAGGTTTTTACTTCTGATAATTAAAATGAATGTGTAAATGAATGTTTCTAGACCAGAACTCAATTTGTATTGCTATCTTTGTCTCCAATCTGTGGATCCAACCTTGTTGTTTTGCTTGGATGACCATTGTCCCCTAGACTGGAAGTGATGGAAAATCATAAACAAAGTGCAGAAAGACAATCTACTAATGGAAATCCTGATACGGTAAACTATATAAGAGGGAAATCGCCTTTTCTTAATCTGACATTCGGTTTTGTCCAGCTCAGAAAGTTTAAGAGAAATCACCCCAACAGGAAACACATGGCAAAAAAATAACCAAGAATTTACTGTTTGCTACTGTATCAAAAAAAAAAGTTTTGCCATACATTCACCTTGGCTTTTTTGGCACCATATCGAAATTAGTTCTGTACTGCAAGTTTTTTTTGCCATGTCTTAATACCTTCCTTTATTAAGCCAAGGTGGTAATTAGTAATGGGCAGCTCTTGTACACAATTACCCAAGGTCTATGACTGCTCCATAGGATTGTTATGTAGATGTGAACGGTTTCCACTCTGCTTGCTTTGATAAAAAAAAAAAAAACAGCACATCCTAACTTTAATTTACTGTGATGGATCATGATTAAGTTCTGGGAGCATAAAAATGTGTTGTCTTCGAGCATTACTGTATGCTTCTAAAACTACTTTTGCCTATGCCAATGATCTCTACTCTGTACTTCTGCCTGTATTTGATATCTCCAGGGAGGGTATCAGTTGCCTGCCACATGCTATGTGCTATGGGTATTCCATATATATGTAAACCATAGAGAAATATTCTAATATGAGTTTTCCCCCTGCTATGTGATATGGCTAAATCAGCGTCAACATAACTACCGGTAATATGCCCTATAGTAGGATAGGGTTTGGCAAAGGACGAGTGGCATCAGGCATCCTACAAAACTGGAAGTGTTGGATAAAGAAAATTCTTTGGGTAGCAGTACCCCTTTAATAGAATAGGGATGGTGGCATTTATTTTTTCCAAACACAAATGAAAATCTAATAAATGAAGTTATAAACAGGTATTTGGTTTAGGTTCTGCTGACTTGTTGGACGGAACAGCTCATGTACTGCTGCCTTTCCTGGACTGGATGTTAAATGAATGAATGAGGCAAACATTTTTTCATTTCCCGAATCACATTAATTGTGACAGCATACAGTTTTCTCTTACTATAGAGGAAGCACATTTCACTTCCTATACTCATACCTGGAAATTACATTATAGATTATATACTGCAGCCAGGTGACAAAGTAGTTATTGAAGACATCACTGATTTATAACCAGTTCAGTTCAGTGTTTCTCAATCTTTGTAACATGGGGGAAACTCCTTGAAATAACTTTGAAGTCTTCAGTGAACCACTTCTATTCCATTACTATATACAGATTACAGTATATCACATGGTGATGGTCAGTAAGAAGAATGCCTCTTTATTGCTGGACAGTAGTAATTTCACTCCTTTAGATAGCCAAAAAGATCATTGGTGTCACTTAAACAGACCTGAGAGACACAAATTGTTAATTGTTCAAAGAACCCCTAGCAACCTCTAGAAGAACCTTAGTGTTTCCTAGAACTCTGGTTGAGAAACACTGATCTACATTCTAAAGCAATCAATTTACCATTAAATAATTCAATGGCAGTATTTATTTCTTCACCATGGAATGTTTGAGGCAATGTCAGATCCTCTGCTTTATAAATAGATCCCAAAGTGACTGACAAATAATTTAACCACCATCAACTAATAGAACCTAGTCTGATAAATATTTTTGATAAGGTTAGGAAAACACAAACTACTGTCTGCTGGGGCTTCCAAGGTCTAATGCCAAATGCTGCTTGTGGCCCGTGGGCTGGAAATGGAGTATCAAGGATTTTGTTTATGAATATATTCTTTTCCACTTTTTTTTTAATTTAGGCTAACCGCTAAATATGTACAATATTCTTTCTAGGATTTGTTTTAAGATGGATAGGAAGAAGCTGTAGGTTGGTGGCAGGCTCTTATATTGTTACCCAACCACCCAAAAACTGCAGGATGTTCACTGAAAAGTGTTGGGTGGTGCACCCAGCTAAAAGCGCCTGGGGGCAGAACACTGATGTTGTTAAATTGCAAATTATGTTATCTGCTGAAGTATTTGTAATTCTGTCCCACCACTTTTGTATGTTTTATTAGACAGTATAGCTAAAAGGTTGACCATGTTTTTTCCTTTTCAATTTAAATATTTTCTCCTGTAATACATTTAGTTAACTGGCTGTCATGTTGATCTTTTTGACTCTTAATGCTCTCTGGGGTACTGACAATGAGTATGTATAGAATAAGGAATTCTGACACCTCTGTAATACTTTTTTACAGACTCTTATGTTCTAGGTTTGTGACTCCAATCCATTGATGCCAATCGCAGCCAAGCAACAAACCTTTTCAAAAGAGCAATAGCAACATTATACTTTTCTCATGAGTCGCTTTAAGAAATGATGTGGTATCACCTTCCTTCCTGTTAATTGGATACTGATGAAACTACTAAAAACTATTGCTTTGTTAAACTAACTGCTTTGTCCACCTGTCGGCATATTTCCTGTTCATTTAAAAGTGCAGTTACATAAATTTATGTCTTGGTGGAATTTCAAATCATAAAGCCGCTGTGCTTCATAGAGTAATGTATCATAATAAGAAAAATATGCTAGTTATCACTTTAAGGGACATGTACATTTTCATCCTGTAGTAGTGTATGATCAGTTGTCATGGTATTGGGTGGTCTGTTGTGCCGTTGATTTTGAATGGCACCTAAATGCATCATTATAGTGTGTAGTGGGCAACATCCCTGCACTGCAGTGGACCACACAGTTAGGTGTGTGTAGGTGTATCAGGTTTAGTGTTTGACTTGCCCCAAAACAAAGCCTTTGCATTGGATTTATGTGTATAAAATTGTTGCATGCATCAGTATAATCTTTGGTGGTTTCAACACCAGTTCTTTCACTTTGCTCACATTGGCATTTGTGAAACAGTTAATTATATTATATATATATATATATATATATATATATATATATATATATATATGTATGTTTGTATGTGTGTCATATGTTCTAAGATTTGTTTCTGTCTCATTCAAAAGGGTAATAGTTTTAACTGAAAAATTCATGATATATATATATATATATATATATATATATATATATATATATGTATATGTATATATATGTATGTTTGTATGTGTGTCATATGTTCTAAGATTTGTTTCTGTCTCATTCAAAAGGGTAATAGTTTTAACTGAAAAATTCATGATCTCACCATGTACTGTGTATTGACTAATGTTTCTGAATTAACCTTTGTGTGAACTAACCTTTGTGTGTCTCCCACAGTTTGCAGTCTTGCCCTTGCAAAATGAATCCACCTCAAAATGACTCGAGCTCCAGAAAAAACTCTGACCCTCTTTCAATGAGTGATTTTTGGCTAGAGGTGGAGAACATCAAACAGATGCAGGGATCTGATGGAGAGGACAGCAGCTCATCTGAACCAAGCACCCCAGAAGGTACGTGATATAGATCAGCGGTCGCCAACTGGTGGTCTGCAAGAAAATTTTGATGCTCTGCGGTTCTGGCCGGTGGGCCCCCAGTCGTGTCAGGAGAAGGACCCCGCTTAGAGACCCACCGGCTAGTGTCGCAAACCATGTCCCCCGTATGGACCCAACCCGCCCACTCTCCCATCGCATTCGATTGTGGGCGGTTTGTGGCCGGTTTCTGTCATCATGAAGTCACTATGGGGGATGTTTCCTCCTGTTTCAGTGACACATGACTTTCCACGCATGTGCTGTCCGAGTTCACTGCATTTAGTGGTCCGTAGGTCATAAAAGGATGGGGACCACTGATCTAGATGACCTGACTGATCAGTGGTGATCATTATCTGCTGCAGTACATATTTAAAGCCATTGCGGAGATTCTCTAGATACTTTGAGGAATCCAATGTACAATATTAATGCAAAGAAACCTCAAAATCCAAAGAAGACAAATTGTTGTATATAGTTTGGATTATTAGGGTTAGACCCTGAGTCTAGTTTACCAAGGATATATAATCTTGTCGGAAATTCAGCTTTAATGAAAATTTACAAAGTGTGAATTTGTAAGGTAGCCATTGTTGGCCTCAGCATGGTGATCCAATGGATTCAGTATTTTCGAATCTGACTGAATGCACTCTCATACC
>NC_092860.1:16372797-16390417 GCF_032062135.1 Pyxicephalus adspersus
CCATGATCTGTTTAATGTACATAATGTTTTTAATGCTGTTTTAATGCACAATTTGAAATATATTTGTGTTGATGCTTGGGTCAGGGAGCTGATATGTCCATTGGTTCTTTAAATTAACCAGTTCTATTTTCTTTTTAGAGGCAGAAGCAGCCTGGTTGCAGGACACAGGCCTTTCCCCTCTCATTGATGACCCCATTCCTACAGAAGGCAACGTGCTCATTTTATCAACCCTTACTCGAACCCAAACTGCAGCCGTACAGCGGCGCCTGAACAGTTACAGTCGCTCTCTAAAGAAACGTTGCAAGCAGCCAGCACGAGATGTCCGAGAAGTGTTCAGTACAGTAAGCACTACTTTTTCTTTTTATAACAGAAGCAGCACAAATCTTAAGAAAATTGTGTTACAATAGAGAGGCATAATAAAGCAAAGTAGTGTTTATAAAACATGATTTTTTTGTTTCTAAAATAACAACAGTGCTAACAAAAGTGTAGACGGTCTTGTATGATTGTCAAGCCCTTTGGATTTTAGGGCAAGGCTATACAAGGAAATCAAGCTTCTGCTTAGTTTCAATCAGACTAGCTGTTTTTGGTATTGGTTTGGAGCAAAGAAAAATTTCACATGGAACCAGATAGGTCTGTTCATTAACTCTTATTTGACAGGTGAAAGCTGCCGAGCAGGGGCGGTTTGCTGTCCTTGCTGCCATCATAGACTTGAATTGTAACTGCTTGCAAATGCTTAAAAACAAATGTATATTTCAAGCCTTTTTGATGCTACAATAACAGAAGCTCTGCCCAACTGTGTGGTGCCAATATTTCTAGGGCTGATTTAACCCTTTCTGGGAATGGATGAGTATTATGTACCCCTGTACTTATTCCCCAAAGTTGTGGGGGTGGATATGTGGGGGCCCAGCTTATTGAAGGGGTTTTCAGATTCCAATGAATCTACAGACCCACACAACATTGAGGTCTCCCTCCTCCAGACATAGTCTGTAAAACTGATGGGGGCAGGAAAGTGGTACATATTATTATTCTGTAATAATAACTAATGTAAAATTAACCTAAAAATAACTAATGTGCCGTAAAACTTTGATAATTAAGAAAGGGCATGGAGTACTCCTTTATTTCAGAATATTTATTTTAAAGGTCCATAGGTTTGCTTTAATAGGTGATATAGTTCAGCCCATCAAAACGTGGAAACTCATTTCCATTTTATTTATGGATAAATGTTGAAAGGCTGGGCTTACTCACTAGCGCAAAACGGGCAAAGTGTATAGAAGAACCTGAGAATTCATTCCCCATTTTTGTACCCTCAAACAGGACAAGGTCTTAGAAGAGAAAGAGACAGATGAACAAAGTGAAAAAGATGAAAACTCCCCAAAATGTAAGACCTCACACAACACATTTAGTTTTTGTATATGTGGTGGTTATTGAACCCTGAAAATTGTAAAATTAAAAATGTAAAAATCCTTTTGGATAATTATGTAATATATATTGCAAGATTTTTGAACTTTTAAAATGTTTTATATATGTATAAAAATGCCTTTCTACTATGGAGTTTCAAAAGTAAGGGCAACTTGAGTGATCTCTGAAATACTTTTTAGGTGGTCAGATAAAGTCCATAAAGAGATTACATTCCTTCTTGTGTGTGCCACATTTTCTATCTTCTTGTTATGGCTGTCATGACCTCCCTGAAAATCTCAACTTTTGCAGCTGCAAAACAAGCATTAGTTCATTGCTAAAGCTAGTTTATATGTGCGTCTTGCCATAGGGGGGCTAAAAGATTGCACATTTTGCTCCCAAGTTCACATTGTATTGGGTGCTGCAGCACGGTGGCTTAGAGGTTGGTACTTTGGCCTTTGCAGCACTAGGGCCCTTCTGCAGGGTTGGATGAATTTTCCAGTGAACTATTGGTGGGCACAGTGGCTCAGTGTCTAGCATTCCTTTTGTCTGATACTTGGCCATGTCCTTCTCTGCATAACATTTGTATGTTCTTCTAGTGTTTTTGTGGGTTTCTTCCATGCACTTTGTTTTCCTGCCATTTTTTTTTTTAAACATACTGATAGGTTAATTGGCTTCCTCCTGGACCTTTAGCTATGTTAGGGTCATCCAATTGTGAGCACCTCTGAGGGACAGTTAGTAACATGACTAAGGTATGTGAAGCATGATAAGTGGCTGGTGTTTAGAACACATTGCTTTTAGAATGTTTTTGGCCATTGTATGGCCATGTTAATTCTTATGCAGGTAGATTGGTAGATTATGCAGGTAGATTGATTTTTCACAAGGTAGGCACCTGATTCTGACATTTAATCTACTTCATAAATTCCCTTCTTGTGTCAGTGTATCACAACCATGCATCTGATTCAAATAATGACAAAATAACAATAACTATATGTGTATCTTCTCTTTTTTTTTCTTTTAACAGCTTCTCATAGTAGACGCAGGAGTGCATCAAATGTTTTTGATACAGAAGTGGCATATTCAGAACAGGCAGCATTTGAACATAATGAGAATTGCAAAACAGAATATAAACCGGAAAAACTACCTGTAAGATCTATGTTATGTGTCAAATGGAAACTTGCAAATACATTTCTAAACCTTTATGTAATGTGTAAACTACCTGGGGGTAGAATGTGGTTAGTAAAATTCCACATACACTAAATAACAGGGGTTTCCAGGAGCTGGTACATTTCTTCCACCCTTCTTTCCCTCACAAACTTTCTCCTAAGGCTCTATTCCTTAAACAGAGAATCTTGACCTTCCCCCAAACAACATGGTAGGAAACACATGGATCTGGAAGATTCTCATGAGGGAATGTCTGATACCTTGTTTTATAAATAAAGCCCATATAGTTTACTGTGAACCCTAAAACAAAAGGATCTTTGTTAGGCAAAACATTTTCAAGCCATTGTCTTTATATTTTAGACTTTCCCTTATACCTCTTGTACTTCACTGTTGGGCATATGGACCATTTACTTTTTGGAGTGTTTAGCATTTTTGATTTCAAAATCTTATCAGTGATATGTAGGGTAGGGCAGTATAAGTAAATAATAATTCAAATCATGTCATGTTTTTATTTTGATGATGGGGGGGGGGGGAAATATTTTAATTTCACTGCACATGTCACCAGTGAATTTTTCTCCAGCTTCTGTTTTTAAATGCAAGCAACACAGTAAATTGAGAAATATAGCAATGAAACGGATGGCAATCTGAAACCAAAGAAGGAAAAAATCAAAGATACAACTTCATAAATTGGCAAACTTTATCTGTAAATAGATGATATGGGTTATTTTTTTTACTTGATTATCCAAATTTGCCAAAAGGGAGAAAGGTTTCTGGAGATCACGCCCTTTCCCCTATTTCCTTCCCGCTGTCTTGGTCTACCATTGCAGGCCAGGGGTCATAAATGGTCTGATGCTTTTCATTGTCCATCCACCGTGTGGAGTAGAGTAGAGCCAGGATCTAGTAATACAGAAAGGCAGGCAGGCTGGGATACAGGACTGGCCTAATATAAAGTTATTTGGCAGGTAAGGCAGTTCACAAATAACTATGCTGTTTGAACAGTATTTAGCTTAATGGCTCCTGCAGTTTGTGCAATCAAACTGTACTTATCATTGCATTATTAGGCATTCTGCAATTTGGTTTTCATAGATACAATCCCTAAGGGACAATTTACACTGTGTTGCTTCACATTTTGTATAATAAATCAGTCTGTTCATTTTGAATCTGTGGTAGCACAATTCTAAGTAGAACTATGGACTACTGATAAAAATACATGTGGTGCAACATTGGATGCTTCAACACTAACATTTTTCATTTAGCCCTGCTTCAAAGTTCCACAAATATTTGGTCCATTCTTCCAGCGAAGTCCACCTAATGCAGCCTCCTTTGGCCTACTGCTTCCTGAGTTGATAGAACTCATCTGTTTCTGAAACCCTTCAATTATGACCTGCAAGGGAGGTGTCTGGAAGGGAGAACACAAAATGAGGATTTCACAAAAAATAAAGAAAGTTTACAGTTTATTTTGTTGGCCTTCTGAAAAAACATAGTTACTGGGTTTGTTCAGACTGACTAACAGTAACCTTTAGTTGGAAACCTGGAGCCTGATTTGCTAAAGCTCTCCAAGGCTGGAGAGGACACACTTCCATCAGTGAAGCTGGGTGATCCAGCAAACCTGAAACTGATTACCTAAAAGGCATTTGCTATTTGTTAGCAAATGCTTTCAATCCTGGACCAGATCCATTCCAGGTTTGCTGGATCACCCAGCTTCACTGATGAAAGTGTGACCTCTCCAGCCTTGGAGAGCTTTAATAAATAAGGCCCATTGTGCATTGTTGTCCTCTGTACTCTGTTGCCGTCTACTATATGAGTGCATTGCCGTACCATCATGAATGACTAAAACCTCAGCCTACATCATATGATACATTATTGTGCAATATGCAACACATCAGATGCGCCCTAAAGAATATGGATAAAGTAGCTGCAATATGTAACCTGTATTGTGTAAGATAGTTTTTAATGTTTTAATCTATTAATGCATGGATCTATCTTAGCCAAATAACTAGGTACTAATGATTCATGTTGTTCTTTACACAGCATTTTCATATCCAAAAGGGACGACTCGGTATGACGCGGATTTCAGACCTGTCTGCATCCGATATGAAGCAGGTGCCCACTCTGGCACTAATAGAGCTGACTGCTCTCTGTGACGTTCTAGAACTGGACCTAAAAAGGAACAAAGCGATCAAGCGTAAAGCTTTTGGTAGGAGCTTATTTGTAATAAAAGCTATAGGAAAGCTATAAAAGTATTAATGAAGTTTTAAACTCCAACTTCTATTTAACGTATAGAACATTGGACTGGTGGCAAGTGAGTCACCTCACTATCTAGGAATACAGCCCCCACACCGTGATCATTGCTATTGTTTATAAACATTGAGCTGTCTTATTCCCTCATCCTGCACAGACCACTGAGACTGCAGGGGTTTTTTTTTTAAGCAAAGCAGATAAGGACACAATAATACATATGTGAAAATAGTCAAGAATCTAACATGCTGGCTGTATATGTACATATTATTTATGTTTTTATTCAGTATTTCATATTTTCTTGGCTAACAAAAAGAAAAACAAAGTAAAAAATGTTTCTAGTCATCTGTTTTATGTGCCTAGTTGTCTTGCTGTCAGAATATTCTTTGTGTTGTTCTCAACCTTTAGTTTGCAGCTTCAATCTTAGTGTTTAGTTTACCTATTGATTTAAATCTTTTTTTTTTTTTTCATGTTAGAAAGCAAACTCTTTGGGGTGCCGCTTACCAATTTGCTGGAACACGACCGCAAAATGATTTCTAATACACAGGTCCCACTTATCCTTCAGGCGGTGAGTTCGGATTCCTTTCCCTAGTTCTCTTTATACTTATGCAAATCATGGAATAGAAAGGCTAAAGTTGGGTGCCTTACATAACACTTTTATAGTCTGTTTCATCTAGCTATATCTTCCAAAGTGGTTGGATCAAAACTTTCTACTATCATTTGTCTTTCTATAGTCACCATGTTTAGTTGTTTTTGCAATCGAATGCTGGTTAAGAAAGAGGGTAAAATTTTTGTTGTTTGCTGTTCACAAAACCAGCATAAATTAAGATATTGTTAATTGCCTTTACTTTTGGATTAAGTAAGGAATGAGTAAAATGAGTCACAGTTGCATGTTAACAGTTCTCCCAAATGTCATGTCCAATAGGAAGTAAAAGGAGATCAATGCAAAGTGAGGAAAGCCCATCTTTGGAGAGTTGCCACAGGAAGTGTCCTCATTACCCTCATTTTGTGTTTTAGAGGCAAAGATACTTTTTTATTTTTTTCCCCTTACTTTATGTTCTGATAAGAGCCAGTCTCCCAGGTAGGAATACCATTAGCAATTAAATCTGACAGAATCAAATATCTATGTCCATTGTGTTTCCTGTGAAATTGAACAGACAATTACTTACATTTACCCATATATCATGCTGTGGGGTTGCTGAATGGGCAGAGCATGTTTTCTTAAATTACATTTTCTGGCTTACTGCAATTAAGAACTGGAAATTTCCAGACTACAAATGTTACTTAATTGTTTAGTTAATGATGCATATTTGGGGCTTTTCCCAATTGTTTATAATATGAGAAACTGCAACTTTTTGTTTTTACCTTCCTGCAGATGCTCACATGTTTGGAAAAAAGGGGCATAGATGTCCAGGGTATTTTAAGAATATCTGGCTCACAGGCTCGCATTAAGGTAACATTTATATGAAAGAACGAACCGATTTTATTTTATTACCTTTTGACACTTTACAGTTCTTGTTTCAACCAGTGTGAAAGAGTGAAATTTACAAAGTGTATTGCTTTTCTCTCATTAACATTAAAAGTAGTCAGGAGCTTCAGTAACATTTATACACATGGGAGTTGGAACAAGATTTGTCCAACATTATTTCCATCATGAATTTCACCAATGAATTTTTCATAATGTTTCTTTGAATTTTATGTCTGCAACCTGTTAACTGTATCTGTGAGATATTCCAGCAATATACCCTGGTGAACCACTGAAGCCATATTATGGCCCAATGATGATGTGTCAGTCCCCCACAATGCATTCTGCGTTCTGTAAATCAAATATTTAATATCATTAGGGCCTTGTTGGTGGCAGAGATACAAACTACTGTGTGGAACTCTCATTCCACAAAATCTGAGAGCAATGCGTAGACTAGATATTATCTATATATGGGGCAGGGCCTCTCCTCCTATATCACTCTCTGTATTAGTCTGTCATTTGCAACCCCTATTTAATTAACATCGCTGCGTAATATGTTGGCGCTATATAAATCCTGTTTAATAATAATATTAATATCAACATATATGTTTTTCCTGCTAAAGATTATTTTTATTTTAAGCTCTGCTTGTTTTAATGGTGGCTCTGCCCTTGTTTCAGTCTTTACAGCAGCGCCTGGAGAAAAATTTCTATGCTGGCCTCTTTTCCTGGGATGAAGTTAATCCACATGATGTCGCCGGGCTCCTGAAGCTATTCCTGCGAGAATTGCCTGCTCCTCTTCTTACTGCAGAGTATCTGCCGGCTTTTTCTGCTGTACAGAGTGAGTGATCTATTTTACTATATTATTGTGCAGAATATAAGTAAAAATTTTATATAATTGTTTGTACGAATAAATACCTATTATTATAAATCCATGGTAACTTTATTTCGCAATGATTTTGAAATGGCAAAATGATAGTAAAAACCTGGATAACATGATTTTGGTGATGGGTAGGTGTAATATTTTTAGAAAGCACCTATTGGAAGTGATATTGCAGCATTTATTTTAAAGTGACTTTGTCTAAGGCTACATACACACGCAAGACTTTTGTCGTTGGAAAGGATCTTTCACGATTCTTTCCAACGATAAAAGACAGAAAGATGCGTAAACAAGTGCTGTACATATCGTGCATATTCTGCTCTAACGAGCAAACTAATGAGCGAAACCACCCTGTGCGTTCTCACATTACGGTCATTCATGGATCCGCAAGGACAGATCCATGAACGTTGTCTGACAAGCGCTGTACACACGTCAGATTCTCGTCCGATTCTAGCCCTGAAGCGATAATCGGATGAGAATCATCTGATGTGTGTAGGTAGCCTAAGTTAACTTTGAAATAAAAACACTGTAAAAAGCAATTTTTTTATGCTTACATGTCCTGCCCCGTGTTCCTTGGATCTTTGCTTTGTTCAAGCCCTACAGACCTCCAGCATAATCTTCCCATTTGACACTTCTGGGAGTGTTGGAGATCTGTGTAGTCTGTTGTGGTTCCATCCCTTTGTCTTGTGTTCTATATTAATATTATTCTAGAGGCTAGAGGATATACTACAGAAAAGAACCATGGTGACAGGTCAGTATAAAAGGTTGGAAGGGTAATTTTAAAATGATTTTTGATGTGGCCTTCACATTTTTACAAACTCCTTCTTTTTTTAATGGTGGCATGGTAGCTAAGTTACCACAGTTATCCAGTCTAACTGCTGAGATAAGATGACCATACAGACAGTACATTGTCCAAGGGCTCAAAAACTTGCATTATCATGAAGAGCAGTAAAGCATAACTGTTGTGGGGCACAAAGATTAAAGGTTAAAGACTTACAAACATTGAAACATTTTAATCAGCTTGTTCTGTGTTTTGGGGACTAGGAAAATTTCCCCACTTATCGAGGCTTAAAAGCAATGTATGTGCTAATTTTTGTGATGTGTGCATCCTTTATTTGCCTAAAGTAACTGCATATTCTGCCTATTTTGTTATATAGAGATTTCAAATCTAAAACAAAGACTCCAGGCTCTCAATCTGCTTATATTGATCCTTCCAGAGGCAAACCGCTGCACTTTAAAGGTAAATTTCCAGTAATCTGGGCAATGTGCTTCTATTCCTGCCCATATTATACAGCAGTGTTCTAATGTCTTATGGTATTTAGGGTTTATGTTTTTGAGTTCTTTTTATCATTCTCCTCTAGCTTATCCACAATCATAGGTAATAAAAAAGGAGCCTGCAATCTTCCCTTAAATGCAGAGATTCAGTTATTTAAAGAAACTTTAGAATGTAAAATTTCAGTGTCAGATTTCCTGGTCCCCAGCTGTGATCTGTGGTTCCACATGTTGTCCTTTTACATACTTGTAGGACGCAGTAGTCATGTAGAAGTCAGTGGATAGGAGTGCTTAATGCAGCAGGGAAGCTGGCTTTCTTTTTTTGAAATTCATTTGAAAAAATAATTTGTCCAAGTACCCTACTTTAACCTCTCATCTGTAGTTTTGTTACCAGTATTATGTATTATTCAATTCTGGAAATAAGTATATTTATGTATAGCTAAGCGAGTTCCCTTTTTCTTTTCATTTCTTTCTTCTTGTTTTACTTGTGTGTGTCTGAAGTAATTCTTTCTTTGTGCACTGCAGGCCTTGTTGGAATTCCTCAGCAAAGTGGCATCTCTGGAGAAGAGCAATCTCATGTCACTGTGGAACATTGCCACCATAATGGCACCCAATATCTTTTTGTATCGAGGGAGCAATTGCAAAGGTCCAGAGGGTGGTGAGAAGCAATTGGCAGAAGGTGTAGCTGGTTTGGTCATGGCTATGGTGCATTATCAGGAGCTTCTTTGGACGGTGAGTACATTGGACAAAGCTTCAGATATGGGATGTATGATAAAGCTATAAAAGGGTCTATCTATGCTGTTGAGGAGCATTAAAAAAAAAGGGGGAGATCTGTAAAGTGTCGTTCTTGCTGATCTCCAATTTATAAACCAGGTTGTAGTAGTAAAGCTAGTAGTAAATTCCTCCTACTGACCACAAGCGTTATTTAATTTTTGTTTTTACTCCTTCTGTGCATCAATTCCGAGCATTGTTACTGCTACTGATCATCAAGCTGGAGGCATTGTTTACTCTCATTGACCACTTGCTATAGTGGACCCACTAAAGTCTGAGTTATATTAAACTTGGTCAGAATGTTTATGGACCCCTGTTCTACTATATCCAAAATACAAAACATGTCTGAGCTGTAGATATTTTTTCATTTAGTAAAGGTATTGATGTATTAGTTAAAAAAACAAAAACAAAGAAGAACAGGTCTGTCCATGACATGTGTACCTGCAGAATGCTGACCGGATGTATTCCATAGACATAAATATATCCATTATTCTCTGTAACAAGCACCATTTCTAAATAGACAAAAAAACAATAAACAAAAGATCTAAAATTACATACATTTGATACAAAATTTATAGATCAGCTATTTGTAATTATAGTTGTTTATTTATTAGGCATCTTAGATTGTAAGCTCTTTGGGGCAGGGTCCTCATCATCTGCCACTGTCTGTATCTGTCTGTCATTTGCATCCCCTATTTATTGTACAGCGATGCATAATATGTTGGCACTATATAAATGCTGTTAATAATTATTAGTAATCACTAAAGTGGTAATCTTTTTTCACTGTGCAGGTCCCAACCTTCCTTTTGTCCCAGGTCCGCAAACTGAATGAGAACAGCAGCAAGAGGTTCAATGATAGTCGGCTGCTCAACTTCCTACGAAAAATCCACATTGACAAGGAAAAGCCAGAGAAACTTCAGACAGAGGTACTTCTGAAAGTGCTAGTGGCCTGTTTTTTTTTCTGCCAAAGCCATTGACCCAGGATGTATGTAGATCATGAGTCAGAATTGGTATACTTACTCTATTTAGTTACTAAGTTACTTAGTATTAGACATTTGCAGATCTGCTGCCCATTTTGTGCCCAGCTGAACTGATTGATCTGAATATTATTCTTATCAGTAATCAATTGGTTGGACTTCCAAGAGCACTGCACACACTGGTATGATTATCTGACCTTATGATCTCTTTTTCTGAATTCCATTCTGATATATTGGATGGTTTATACTCAATGCTATTTGGATCTTGAGAATTCAGTCTCATGATCCATCTGCTCCACTGAGAGTCACTTCAAATCCAAATGTTCTTGTAGCTTGGAAATTGGCACAAAAGTGAAAGTCTGCTCATGTGTACTATCTCATAGCCCTGTGTGAAGCCTTCAGGGGATTAGCATGGAACTGACATTTACAAAATGAGAAGTTGGCATTGTTCAGCATTGGCAGTCTACGGGTTTTCCCTATTATAAAAGGCTAATACAGTTAGTAAGCTTACTTGACTTGCAGTCAGCAATGGAGGCATGGTATTTTTTCTGGTTATAGAGCGGTGTTGTCTCCAATTATTTTTATAGGTGATCCCCTGGAATAAATTTGGAGAGCTCTGCTGAAGTAATGCTTTATATTTTTGCACAACTATCTCCTAGTTCTGTATAATTATGCTGCTGTGCACATGGTGTTTTCCAAACTGATTGAAACCATCTACTAATTACATTCATGATTTATTATTACTTACCCTTCAGAATATTGAATTTAACATTTCTCTGAAGCCAAAACAATAACTTTTAAGGAAAGGTAAATAATTTTTATATCATTTTAGTAGTGTGGAAATTTTCCTTTATATGTTCAAGCGACCATGTTGGTGAAGCTGAGCCGAGCCCCCTTCTCCTTCCTTAAACGACTACTATTAGTAGGTGTGAACATTTCCCCAAAATTCAGCTTCAATTGTTTAATTTAAATATCATAATCCTAAACTAAAAAACAGTTGGGTTTTGTATACCTAAATAAGTAGAGCGGTGGTGGAGTGAGTATTTTTTACTTATTCTAGTGACAGATGTCAGGGAATAGAGAATACCATGTGATCTGAGCCATGCAAATTTACTTCTTAAATGTTCCATTAGTTGTGCTTTTACATCCTAGCCATTATATACCATCCAGAATGAAAACATGTAGCACACTGAACAAATGCAATGTATTTCCAGCCTACCTTCTTCCTCTGATTACATCTGTTCATTTCTCTTCCAGACCTGCAAACAAGTGAAGATTCAAGCTTTGGTGTTTGTAAAAGACTCTCTGACCATTCAGCTGGATGAAGGCACACGTGCAGCAGATGTATTGAAGAAGTTCCAGCAGCAAATGGCCCAGCGTGGCTGGCAGATGATTAGAAGTGTGAACTTGATCAAATGGTAAATATTAGTATTAGTATTATAGTATTAGTTGACCTATCCCTATATTTGAATATCCTGTATTTTTTTTTATACATTTATGTGAATGATTTTCATATCGCTGCTCTAAATCACTTACGTGCTGTTTCTTCCAGCAATGGTTCCTTTGAGTTTCCTAATGTTGAGCTGTATGAAGTTGGAGGTAATATCTGTAAGTATGCTTTATTTACATTTCCCAATTACTATTGACTAGAAAGGTGAAAACTCTTTAAAAGTGTCTTTCTAATGTCTACTTACAGGTGAACACTGCTTGGATCCCGACACCTACCTGCTGGACTTATACAATGCTAACCCTAATGGAGAATGGGTTATAAAACCCAGCCCCCCTTCTACACTTATATTATAGTACTGGCCTGCTGATCACTCCATGATGTACGTACAGAATACTGGATACTTTTCAGCTCAGCATGTCCAGAAAGAAGTCAGGTGTGCATTGTAATGTAGGGATTGAGCCAACATATTTGAACACGGACTTGAAGTTGTTGCCTCGTAGGCATTGCAAGTGGTACAATATCCACAGAAGAAGGTCAAACAATATTTTGCTATGTTTTTAGAAACGTGCCATCTTGTGTTATCCTTGATGGTGCCAAATGCAAGGACCAGGTTTTTCTGGCAATTTAAATGTGAAAATGGTTACAGAAAATGGATAAAAGAAGTTGCACCTTTCAGCCACTAGAGGGTGCCATGTTACTTTCTGCTGCATCCTCAAAGGACTCTCAAGGACTGTATGTGATTTCTGTATAGAAGTATGTTCTGATTGTGTTGTAATTGTAAGCCTCATTGTTGTAATTAATTTTTTAGAGCTATTTTTGTTACTGTTATATTTAAATACGTTCATTAAAAAAAACGTTGCTGGATATTTGTTAGTATGGTGAGCTGGTGTGTTTTGTGTCCATCACTTTATTATTTAAGTTCACTTGCCAATATATTCATTACAAAACGTAAAGGAACAAATCGTCCCAGTCCAACCTTTCTCAACCTTTTTACCCCTGAGGAACCCTTGAAAGTATTTTCAGATATTGAAGAACCCTATGAATAATTTTCAAGTCTCTGGGAATTCCTGCTTAAACCAATTTATTAGAGTCAGTGGGGAAAAAGCATTTTAAACTGGTGGCCAGTGGAAAGAATTCCCTCTTACAGTGGTGGCAAGAATAACACCTTTATAGATAATTAAATTTATCATTAGAGTTGTGCAGCTGGCTCTACCAAGTGATGTTGGCGCCTATGCAGGCGTTATCAAATGGGAAGCCAGTTTGAGGAACCCTTCGTAACTTCTGGAGAAACCATAGTTGAGAATTGCTGTCCCAATCTCTGTAGTTTGCATTTAGTATAAAGTGATTCATCATCAATAGTCAAAACAAAGAATAAAGTCAAACCTGGTTTCTAACAACTTAGAAGATTTTACTGTGTGATTCTATTGAATGGCTGGCTGACAGTTTTTAGTTCCTCTGTTAATGAGTTTCCAATCTGTTGGTTTTGCTGCTTCTTCAAATACTTATTGTGGCTACAGGATCACTTTAAAGGGAACCAGTCATTAGAGAAGTATGGAGACTTCCATAGCTGGGCACCTAAAAACCAAGCTGCCACAAAATTGTTAACATGAAACAAGTATACCAGTCAGGAGTCTTTACATCATTGTACCTTCACTTGCAGCATACTTGTTCTAAGTCACAACTGAGGCTGGAACATAACTGACACCCTGGCTATCCAATATTGTAAGGCAGAGAAAGTTGGCAGTGATGTTTTTTTTTTTTTCTTTTTGTTATTTTACTCTATGCCATAGATTGAACGCCAAACTGCATTCCTGGGTCTTTAACCATGCTCAATATTAGGGGATCATACCCTTTCTGTAATTTTAATTTTAAATTATGGTGTATATAGCAGGTGAAGCTGGAACACTCAATGGTGGGTAGGAACACAGAATAGGAACAAAATCAGGAATTTTGACATGGCACTCTAGAGTACTAGGACCTCCGGATTATCCAGGGACTAATAAGTAACCAGGGGTTGGTTATCCAAGGCTCACCAATACCTTTAGCTGTGCTGGCCATTTGAATATCCTTTGAACATATGTTTTTTGGTGCTAAACCATATCGGGCATCAAAATTTGCTGATTTTGAAAGGATTTACAGAAGGGAGGGGGAGTTGGGGAAAAATCAAAATGAAGTTCTACATATTGGTTATTCCATGATTTTTATTTTTTTTTTGTTAAAACCATTCACTATGTGCCTTCCAAGCTATATCCTGAACTCCTTACATTTATTTATGTTTTAAAGCAGCTTTATGATTTATAGCGTTACTTATTTTTTGTGAACTATTTCATTGTTGTACCAGGTATTGCTTTCATTTTAATGGTGACCCCCATCCAGCAACACATACTGCTTCCTCATCGCCCCACCTGGCTCTTTGGAGCAGGGACTGGTTATTTGCCACTCATACTTCTTCTTGCAGTTAAGCTACTACTACACTAACTGGATTAAAATAATCATTTTTGTCCAGGAAGGGGAACAAAAAAACCTTTTGACTTCCTTAATTCACCTCTTTACTATGCTTCACTCCTTTTGCAGCTTTTTACTCTCCGGTGCTCCTGGGTGTGGGTGAGCTCCTGGTGTTCTCATTTCAATGCCGGACCTCTGGTCCTCTATATTAGGGGATGTTATCAGAACCTGTGATTGCGGTACAGAGCGCCTTAGGGAAAAGGCTTTGGAGGACTGATAATACAATGGAAAAGACTGTGGGAGTGAGGGAATAAAGTAAGTATAAGTGCTTTCTACACTCTGTTCCCCCATCATTTTCTAGACAAAGAGCATTTTTTGGGTTGCCCCAATTAAAGGGTATATTTACTTTTTTCCTTGAGTTAGGCTTATAAAGAGTACCTATGAAGACTGCAAACTTAGTAAACCACCTCTGGCATCTCATAGGGCTCTATTTATTGAGCAGTAAAACTAATATTGCCTGAAGCATTCCTTGCTGGAGAATCAATTACTACCATTGAAAAACATGGACCTGGAAAAATCTCTACCAGGGAATCCATATCACCGCTCCTATTGTGTGCTACTTCCCACTCCTCCTAGATTGTAAGCTCTTCTGAGCAGGGTCCTCCCCTCCGCTTTCATTGTCTGTATCTGTCTGTCATTTGCAAACCCTATTTAATGTACAGTGCTGCATAATATGTTGGTGTTATTAATAATTGCTTTTTATCAATAATAATAATGTCTTATTCTTGGTTTTATAAATAGAGCCCATGGTGTGCATCTGCACTTTTTTTTTTTTAACATTTTTTATTTTTAAAGGTTTTACAACAATCTGGGAGGGGTAAAAAGGAAGGGGAGAAGGGAGACGTATCCATTGGGGGGGGGGGCTAATACAGCAAAGACATAGGAAAAGTGACAATTCAAAGTATAAAAGCGTACAAAATATAAAAAAATATAACAGTGCAAGAAACAGAGTATAAAATTGTGCAAAATGGCATACTGCAACGTGTCCAACAAGAATGGGTCAACAACCTGCACATTTTTGTTACATTTTGTTTGTGAAAGCTTTGGAATCTGAGTGTGCTTTTTAATGTACAGACTTCAGGAAGCTTGCACTTTGACCTGCCCTCTGGTGTGCTGCTTATTACATTAGAGACCCTGGCCCCAGACCATTTATTTATTTTTACCATATTCATTCCATAAGATATGTGTATTACATAGTTGTGCATTAAAGAAAAAGTTCCCAGAGTGAAACATTCTTTAATTTCTAGTTGCTCAGCTGTTAGTCCTTTGACTTTCAAAAGACTAAAGGTGCGTACACACTTCCAATTTTTATCGTTCCAATCGAACGACGAACGATCGATTGGGCAAAAAATCGTTCGTAAAAAAGTAACCAACGACGCCGACGAACGAGGAAAGTCGCTGGAAACGAACGACCGGACCGACAGATCGGATTGGGCGACGATCGTTGAACATCGTTCGTGTGTACGGTCGTTCGTTGATCGTCCATGTTCAGAGCATGCGTGATGAACGAACGTCCGTTCACTTTCCTGTCGTGCACATAGTTCCTCTATCGCTCAAACGATCGTATCTATTGTGTGTACAATATCTACGAACGATCGTGTCGTTAACTCTATGTGCAGGATCGGTGCTATACGATCGTTCATATATATCGTGCATGAACGTTCGTCGTTCGTTTTCCAACGATAATAATTGGAAGTGTGTATGTAGCTTAAGAAACCCTGCCTAATTATGTAAATACTTTTTGCAGGATTATTTTTTCCAATAAGGAAGGTTTTTTTTCGTTTGTGGTTTTAAAATTGCTAAAAAAATGAATACTGAAAAAGTGAGTAGCACAGCTACATGCACACCATAGCCTTCTTTTGGAATTGCCCAATTACTGTATGTACTGGCCCAACTTTTCAACTCTTCTTCCTTCATAACCTTTATTATAGATGCTGTGGAATTAGTGAAGGGCAGTATTGTTCCTCTTGAGTACCACTTGAACGATGGCTCTATGCTCGCCATCACATCCAGAGTAGCAGCACCATCAGTAGTCCTAAGTGTACCTAAACTCCACATTTTTACTTTACATAAAAGGGGGTAGACAACCCTTCTATATAGGGTAAAAATGTTTTTTTTTTTTTTTTATATTTAAAAAAAGGGTGCAGCACCACCCTTTTAAGTCTTGATTGCCGCAGAGATCAGAGCGCAGAGCCTCTGAGGATACCTACGTCATGCATTCCGGGACACTCTGGCTGCTCCTTCTTAACATGCCCTATGCTCAGAAGGGGCATCTTGTCCTCCAAGGGGAAAGAGATGCCAATCTCACACATGCCCAGTGAGAGCGTCTTTTTTTTTTTTTTTTTTTAATTCCCTTCACAACTGGTACGTCACCCAATCTCGCACCTGTGCAGATCGAGTGACGGAGCAGGAAGACCAGAAGAGAAGACAGAAGATGGCGGTGCCTGGTGATTCTTCTACGCCAGGATGAAGAGGAATCCCAGGACGACGCAGGACCGGATCGCAAGAAGGAAATAGCGCCATCGAGGGATCTGCGGTATTTAAGGTAAGTGTGATTTATTTTGTTTTTAATTTACTTCCGCTTTAAGTGCTCTTCATCATTTTTTATGGAAATGTTGTCACAAATAGTCTAGCAGCAGAACCTCTTTAATATTGTTTCTCTGGCTATAAGGATTTAAATATATTTTCAGTTACTCAGCACTGAAATCAAAGGGTTCTATTTATAAAATGGGGAATCTGACAATCCCTCAAACATTTCCTTGTAGGAATCTTCCAGGTCCATGTGTTTCACTGGCAGTAATTAATTCCCACCAGGGAATGTTTGAGCTGTATTTATAAAATGTGTAATCCAACATTCCCTCAAAGAGTTACAATCAAATGATTGACATTTTCAAGCTGAAGCCAGCAATAGCAGCCCCAACATTCCTCTTTGATAAGGTTTTTTTTCAATACATTTTAGTGAAACAAATCAGTCTGTAGCTGATTAAAACAGGCAGCTGTACTCGGCTCTCAGAACGATGTAATGGCGGCTGTAATTATGAGATCTGTTAAAGAAACAAAAGCATTTAATGGGGTTTAATAAATAGCATGGAAGAGTGGGGTTACCAGGTGCATCTAATAACCCCTTCACTCCTTTTGCTGCTTTATGCTTTGATATTGCTGTTTTTTACCTAACCACCCGACCGGTAAACCCGAACTTTTCTCACCGTATAAATCCCAATCACTTACCTGGTCCCCGCTGCGATGATCCAGCGTCGATCGAAAAAAAAAATACTCACCTTCTCCCTGCAGCTCCTCCGGGGATGTCTTCTTTCTTCATCCGGTGAGTGCAGTGACGATCACCGGGGTTTCCCAGTGACGTCGCTGCATGCGTCGGTGCGGGCGGGAGGCGGGACGGGAAATTCAAAATCCTTTGCATTGAACTCAATACAAAAAAGCTGTATTGAGTCCAATACAAAGAAAACCTTATATAATATATATATAATTGTAATATATAATATATAGGC
>NC_092860.1:16391126-16426654 GCF_032062135.1 Pyxicephalus adspersus
TTCATGAAAAACAGTACCGCTTTTGGTACAGAAATCTAGACATCAGTGTAACGCCCAGGAGGTTAAACTGCATCTGAGGTTTCCTGTCAAAGTGCCATTTTTGTTTTAGGATTGTAGGAAGTGATTTTCATATACCTCATTGACCTTTTTGAAAAAAGGACATTATTTGTAAAGAGTTAAAATTTCTAATGCTTTAGGAGGATGGTATCAATGTAATGATTTACCCTGCCACCTAATCCTAAATAAGTGAGCAAGAAGAAAGACTATAAATTAACTAGAAACGTATATCTGAGATGTAGTGCTCCTTTGTGTAAAGACTTTGGAACCAAGCACAGTTCTAGTATTTTTAATGGCAAAGCAAAAATATTTAATTATCTATAAACAGTCTCTGCTTAGCTTGTTTAAATGTCCAGTGTACTAAAAAATGACTTGTATGTGTAGAGTCTGGTGGACTGGCTTCTTGTATGACTGGATATATTAAGGCTATGTACACTGACATCGGATGAGAATCTGGTGTGTGTACAGCACTCGTCATCCATCGTTCCGACGACCATCCTGGTGTATCCACGGACGAGGAACAATCATAATGGTAAATGAAGAGAAATGAATGAAATGTGCCGCTTTGTCCTTATCCCCTTTCCATGAAGCAGAACAGCGCTGCTTGTTCATGCATTGTGCAGTCTTTTGTCATTGGAAAGGATCTTGAAAGTTCCTTTTTAACGACAATTATTGTACGTCTGTACTCAGCCTAAGGTCTCCGTGCTGAAATTCTGGTCTCCTGATTAGAAGGAATAGGAAAAACTCTTCCAATCCCTAAATGTATTGTCTTTCAACCCCTGAATCAATAAAATATGGAGAAAAAGAACAATTAAGTTCAAATATACTAGGTGAATGTAAAGAAAGTTTTTTTTTTTTTTTTTTAGGCAAAGAATTAGTATACAAAAATATTAAATTTTCCTCTAAAATGTGACCTCATTTGAGTGCTTCAGACGACATTTCCCTGACTTGACTTAAGAGAGATGAATTGGGCTGGTTTATTTGGTAACTGTGTACCACATTCTGATACCAAATTTTCTGAGGAATATACACTCTGCAGTGATACAAAGAATACAGGTTTAAAGCAGATATTTACTATTAATATATATAATTTTATAATATATAAAATATTGTATATAATCACTTCAATATAAAACTTCAAAAGTTTTTTTTTCAATGTTATTATATCTGCAGCTTTTATTAAAAAAAAAACTTGGTGATCCCGCCATGGCCCTTTCTGTTAAGGTGTGGCATCTGTCTCCCATTTTCCTCCTATTTTGTCACCCTGCCATATACCCCCTTGTGAGGACTACAACTGGCCGGCTGACACCTTGGGCCTGATTTAACAATACTTTCTAAGACTGGATAGACTGCCATGGTGAAACTTGGGTAATCCAGCAATCCTGGAATAGATCTGGTTCAGAACTGAAAACCTTGCCAACTAATAGCAAATCATTTTAGGAAATCCATTCCAGTCTAGATAGTCTATTTTCTCCAGTCTTGGAGAGCTTTAATAAATCAGACCCATTGCTGCACCATGTCAGAGAGCTGGTCTGCAAACATTATGTGCAGCTGCCCTTGTGGGAGTGCAATGTAGACTTCAGCTGCACTAAGATTTAGGAAAATGAAAATGTGATGAAGACATGAATGTGAAAACATGATTTGTAATTGTTTGATACTCGGTACTTTTGCAAATGTAAAATATATCTGCATTCAAACCTTCTTTTTTAAACCAATTTAATTGGATAAATTAGGGGAAGAAGAGGAGTAGCAATCACCCATGTGACACCAGGGGGTATGGGAAGAAGAGAGCCTGATATTTGTTGCCCCTAAATTTTTGTGCAAGTATGCTCAGCAAATGTGATGGTCATTGTGGCCCCATAGACGACTATGTTATGTTTGCCCAGGTTTGGAGTCGTCAGCCATTTGGAATGGCGGCAAATGCATGTTCAAGGGTGTATTTGTCGCACTCAAATATATATCAAATATATGGGACTGTACACCGACCTCTGCTGAGAACGTGTCATGTGACATTATTGTCAGCTCTTTCTGATGAAAACATGGCACAGAATATTTTCTATAATGTAGTAAATTAAGTCTTTGTCTATAAGCAGAGTGATAATGATGCATTATTTGTTCTATAAAGAATATAACCCTGCCCTCCTATTCAGGACATGACCTCATCCCATTACTGCCTTGCAGACATCCATTTTAAATGTATGCCGCTGTCAGACATTTTGTCCCCTCTCCTGTCAGCATTTGCCGCCGTGCGTTATGCTCCCTCAAAACTCTCTTCGTATAATATGGCCGAAGGGGTTTTATTTTGTTGCTGGGATTGTATCTTGTGGGCTCGAAGCCTTGATTAGCTTCTCTGCTTCCAAAGCCATTCAGCCATGGAAATGATGCCTGTGTGTTATCAGTACAACGCAGGCCTCCCGTTGCCAGGCAACCCAGATTGGTCCATTTCTGAGCCTATCCAAAATAGCTCGGCCCTCCCCAAAAATAGCTTGATGTATCACAGACGGCGGAGATTTAGCCTATTGACTATAAGCTTCAGGATAGCTCCGAGAAAATATGGTTTTCTTTTGTTGTCTGCTTAAAGATCATTCCCAGTAGAAGATTGTATAAATAACTGTATTGATAGAAAACAATGCACATTTAGGTTTAACATTACTCGGGTGATGTATTTTTAAAATGCTGGTTGGGTTATTTGGAAACTGACTGCCACATGAACCCCCCCCTCATCCAGCAAGGTTCATGGGGTGAAAGTATAGCAGCTTACACAGGAGGGCGCTCTTTGTAAGTTGTGGCTCACTGTATATAGCAGGCGGTCAAAAATAGCAGGAAGCGTAATCGGCGGCCTCATTTCATAACCTAGGGCCCAATGGCGTCATCAGACCAATCTCTGATCAGCTTCCCTTGGTAGAGTAATGGCTAGTATCTTCAGGCATTGTGCTGGTATAAAATAAGCTCCTTCCATCCATCCCTCTCTCTTTTTATTATGTATATATTTTTTCTATCTCTTTTAGATTGCTTCTCTTTTTATTCTCTGTTTCTTAAACACTAAACAAGAATCAAATCTGAATTGTGACTAGCTGAAGGGACTCCTTTTTATATGTTATCATATTCAATTTTTTTTTCAAATCCATTCTAGGTATTCTGGATCACCCAGGTTCTCCCATAATGGGCTATCCTCTCCGGTCTTGGAGAGCTTTGATAAATCAGACCCTATGTTCTATCCCCTTTTTATCTGCCCTATCCCCTATTATGCCCTGTTCTCCCCTGTACCATCTCCTCTGTCTCATGCTAATTGCTACTCTGCCACATACAATCTTCTCCTTCCTCTGACATTTCCTTTTATTACCGTGGTCGCCAATCTTTTCAGACCCACGAACCACTTAACTTACCGGCTCCGGACCGCGAATGTGCGGGGACCCAGGTGTCTCTCCAAGGGGAAAAAACTTCCCCCACAGTGACGTGCTGATACCAGAACCCGCCTGTTCTGAGCCTGCGATGGGAGAGAGAAACCTGCCCACTTACCTGAGCCTGGGATCCGTACAGGAGACATGGTCCGCGGCTCTGGTCAGTGATCTGTCAGTGACATCTTCTGATCTGTACCATACTATTCGAGTCTCTATCCTTTATTATTTTCTTCCCTGTCCTATACTATCCTTTTGACTGTACATTTTTCTCTTCTGCCCTGTCCTGTACTATTACCTTTCCTGTTTTGTATGATACCCTGCCCTTTTCCGTAATATCCTCTAATTTCCTCTGATCTCATATATGCATTTCTATGCCTTGTTCTGCACTGTCCTCTGCCCTGTCCCATTATATCCTCAGCTATATCCCTAACTATAGGTTTCAGTGTCCCCTACACTAACCTGCCTTGTCCTATACAATGCTCCGCCCTGTACTGTATCTGTGCGGTATGTTATTATGACCTGGCCTGTACCTTCTGATTTCTTGCCCTGTACTATTCTCCTCCCTGACCCATACATTCCTCTTCTCTTTTCAGTACTAACCCTTCTTATGACTTATCCACTGCTTTGCCTTGTACTTTCACCTGTTTTCTGTCTTGCCCTGTTTGGTCTCTGCCCCGTTGTGTACTTTCCTCTGCTATCCGCTTTTTTTTCTTATGCCCTGTCCTTGCCCTGTTTGTTCTCTGCCCCGTTATGTACGGTTCTTTCTTATGCATTGTTCTGTACATTCCACCGCCCTGTCCCCTACTATCCTGAGCCCTGTCCTGTTCTCTATCTTGTACTTTCTTCTGTCCTGTGCTCTACCATCTTGTCCTCTGCCTGTTTCTGCATTTTTTTCTTCCTTGCCTGTTTCATCCTCCATCCTCTCCTAGTATTAGCCCAAATATTGTCCTGTCCTGTGCTATCTCCTAGTGATTCCAAAAAGACTCAACTCCCATTCTCTTCTGTTATTGCACTTCTGTCTCTTTATACTGATTTTTATTAGGAGGAGTGACCTTTGTAGTTCAGTTTCTAGCAAAGTGGCAGATTCCCCATTTTAGGGCGAGCCCCCTATGGAATGCCTTGAAATATGTAATCTTTATCCAATACATTTTTATTATTATTAATGATAATATTAATAATAAAAAACAGGATTTATATAGCGCCAACATCTTATGCAGCGCTATACATTAAATAGGGGTTGCAAATAACAGATACAGACAGTGACACAGGAGGTGGAGAGGACCCTGTCCCAAAGAGCTTACATTTAATTTCACTTTATTCCCTTTTTTATACTGTACAATGCTTTGCAGTATGAAAACTAAACCAATTGGGGATTTCTGCCCATAGCTATTAATAAGGTTACCAATTAATCATAGGCAAAGTGTGCCCGGTTTTATATGGACAACCCTTCCACAACCTCTTCTTCTGATTCCTTTGTTCTACATTTCTGCAGATCAGCAGCAGCAATTGTCTTTAACTTCACAGTACTACAGTATATTTATGTCTTCACCAGTCTCTGACTTTGCTGTTTCTAATTCATATGCTTTTCCCCTTTTCCTGCTGCTCTCTAATAATGGTGTTTCCCTCCCTCCTCTCCCCCTCTCACTCTGATTGTGCATAAGTATAGAAAATTGCTCCATTATAGGGAAAATTGTAGCTTTGAAATCTGTAAAGAAAGTGGAGCAGAAAGAGATAGAAAGGTAGGGGGTTGGGAGAGAGAAGGGATTATTAGGGAGAATTGGGGTCGTCACTATTGGAAAGACTGTTTACTTAGATTGATACGCCCCATCTATATTATTTACTATCTATCTATCTATCTATCTATCTATCTATCTATCTATCTATCTATCTATCCAATCCAAGCTATCCATTTGCCAGACTTCATCTGTCTGTCTATCCTCTCCATGTCTATCTGTCTTCTATCCATATGTCTTTCTGCCCAACCTTTATATTATATTATATATTTTTATATATCCATTCAACCCTATGTCTGTCCATTATCTATCTATAATCATATCCATTGACAAATGTGGTTTTGACTTGACTTAATTTGAAATCATTTCATTTGTAAAATCTATTTTCATTTGTGTTGTACAGTTTGATATATATCATATCATTATAAAAACATTTTCTAAATTAGTTATATGTGGCTTTGGATTAAAACAGAAAGGTCACTTAATAATTACATATATATGTATTATATAATATAATGTATTATATAATGTTCTGTTGATTTTTAACAAAAGTGAAATTGCCTTTAAAGTGGTACAGAAGGTTAGTTTTGAATTCCTCCTAGATTTATGCCAGGGTATATATATATAAAATGTTGCTATTCTTTATATGTGGCACCCTATTGGACATATACAGTGTAAACAAACATACCAACCCTTTAGTGTACCCTCATGCACAAACATTACTGCACTGCATGTTGTGCTACCCAAACTAATATATAATATTAGTATTACCAAAAATTAGAAAAGTCTGTCTCTAGGCTCATTCAATGTAAACAGACTGCCCTAACTCAACACACGGAAAAAAGTACATATTCTCAGTTACACTCAACTCTGATCCCTTTCTAAAGTTTTTTTCTTTCATGGTCATTTTGGTTAATATTTTGATACAATGGATAAACTCCTTGTATCCTTTTTTAATATGGAAGTTCTATACTATGGAAATTCTTGGCTTGCTTTCTTAATTCATCTGAGTATGACCGTTTTCATTCATTTCTTTTTTTTTTTTTTAAATACATTGAGGAATGGGAATGTCCAAAGAATTATATTCAAAGTGGCAGCTCAGCACACACATACTATATCTACATGCTGTTGTGTGCATTACATAAAGCATATGAGGTTGTCTTTTCATCCTTTATGGGGACTTCATTGGCAGACTATTCAAAATAAATGGCTTCCTAACACAATGCATATAAATGCATGAGCAATACAGCCCAGAAAAATACTGAAAAAGTGTGCCTGGGGCCCATATTGTGCATATAACTATATCAGTCTTGGAGCTAAACATTTTAATCTTTTAAGGGTTGATGTGAACGGTCTATGTCCGGGCTGTTCAACTCCAGCCTTCAAGGCCAGGATCTGTACACATTGTACACATTGTAAGCATTTCTTCAACAAACTTCAGTTTCAGTTTACAAAAAGTCAGAAAATTAGTTTAATGAAAATGTTGGCATAAATGTGGCCCTCCAGGACTGGCATTGGACAGCGCTGGCCTATGTCTATGGTAGAGCTAGGTATTTTTTTTGGCTGTGAAAAAAAATGAGTAATAATAAAAAAAAGCTATAAAATAAAAAGTATGTATTTATTTTTTTTAATTTCTCTGTTCGGTATTGGTGACTGCCGTCCACACAGCTCATCACATTGTACCCACGGCTCCCCCTCTTCTAGCAGCAGTCCTGTTTCTCAGCGGAGTGCCTCTGTGCAGCAGGAGATAACACCTCAACAATACCCAGTGCGCCTGTGATATGTGTAAATCCCATAGCACTGTCAGATAAGAGGATCCCAGCATCAAACAGTCTAGAGAACAGTCAGGTACCTGTCATGTGAATGTTTGTGTAAAGCTGTCTGCAATAAAGAAGACATTGCTATGCATATATGTACATACACATTTCTAGTTTTCATGCTGCAGGTATAAAACAGCCTCTTTCATTCACCTTTTTTAATGGAAACCTGTTTTATAAATTAATTCTGGTTAATCAGTAAAAACAAAGAACAGCAGAGGTATCATGCGGTCATTGCTCGGTGTGTTTGGGAATATGTATCCCACATTTAAGGAAATGGGGTTCCCACATCGCCATACAAAAAGCAGCTATATAGATGGTGCCTCATTGCAATATCTGGATTAAAAACAAAAAGAATACCCAAGCATGCTAAGTAATATATAAGAGGAGCACATCCAGGTATTTTTTACCTCCCACAGACATTCCAAATCTTTTGTCTCCTTTTTTCCAGAAAGACAGCACTATCTTTCTTTATTTCTTTTCCTTAATCTACTTTCTGAAAAAAGATGCCAACTCAGTGATGCTACAATCATGTAAATTCATGGGCAGTTTTTGGGTCATTTATCTGACCCAGAACAGACCTCTCCACAGGCTCTCATCTTGTAGCTATAAAGCTGCACTGTCCATTGCCTTTTGGCCATCCAGTAGAGGAGACTGAGAAAATACTTCCTCCTGCCTGCAGCAGGCTGATATAAACATCTCAGCCTAGACAAAGTCACCTAGACAAAATTGCTGACAAAAAACTGATTTTTTTTAATTCTAAAAGGTGGAACTTTTCTGCAAAATTATACTATTGCCATATGTTGTGACATGCTTGGATTATTTTTAGATCTATGTTAAAAAAAACAAAAAACAAAGTTATAGATATATTCTCAAATCATCAAAACATTGTTTTCAACAGCTGGGCTCGACTGTCAGAAATGTTTCTACACCAGTTTCATAAACCTTCCTGAAAATAAATGTATTTTGCTGTGACTGCTCCTTTCGCCTCCCTCTGATTTGATTTTCTCTGCCCCCTGGCTAAAAAACACTCAGCAGGAAAAGTCATATTCATTATGCTTCTGATGCACATAACCCTTTCCGCGCTAGAGGGTAATATGTGATGAAGGCAGGCTTGGCATAGAAGGGGTCAATGTGTCTCGCCAGCGACAGGAGAAATTGGGGGTGTAATTAGAGTCATTATCTGCTTCTGATTTTCGGCTCATGTTGGCGGATAGGAATTGGCACTGATCCAGTTCCTGCCTTCTTCCAATTCATCATCCATTTTGATGCCTCTTTCCTCTCCTTCTACCTCTCCCTCCCCTTCTGTATGTCCATCTCTCTCTCTCACCCACCGCCAATCATTTTCTCACCGGGGGAGCTTTGAAAATAGCAGCTTGCCTATTTAAAAATAAAATGAAATTTTAATGCCAACAAAATGCCACACACATTTTCAGATAGAGCGTGAATAGAGGAGGGGTGCGGGGTATTTGCCCAGAGCAATGTGTGTACAATACAGAATTCTCTCCTTGTAAACATAAATGACTTTTGTCACTTTCTGCTTTGTCACCTCGGGGCAGTGACAGGTAGAGGAAGTGACATAACCCAGGATTGTTATTTTGCAAAGACAAAAATTACTTTTCTAGGTGGGTATCTTGGGCCGCAAGTCTCTGTGATAATTGTGTTCCTTCTGCGGCCTGCAGTGCGTTGATGGTTTTTTCTTCCATGCAGTTTGTTGGTGGATCATTGTCATTGCGCTGTAACATAAATGTATTATGGCTGATGTTATTTTCACTTTAAAATTGATGCATTAGGTTTCCTTAAGAGTAAATATATAGTTAAAGCAGGTCCTTTATGGAAAGGGGTTGTATCGTCTGCAATAAAATAACCTTACCTGTCTAAATTTAGAAATTTTTTGAACAAGAAAGTTCAAGCAAGTGGGATTTTCAAGGGTCATATAATAAAAATCAAATCAAACCATTTCATTTAACATATAAATATATCAAAACATTACACAAAACACCTAATAAAACCAAAAGGCATCATATTATATTTCTATAGGGTGGATTGATCTCAATGGTATGACAGAGTACAATATTATTTATAGATAAATATCACCCCACTGGAGGTTGGCTTTTGTAAGCTACTTTCTACATAGGAGTGGGAAAACTTAATTTGACGCGTTTCGCAGCGATATGGCTGCTTCTTCAGAAATGAACAACAGAGATCAAATCTAAACAGTGAATATTAAAAACAGAAAAAAAGAGAAAAACAATGATATATGTTATTGTAGTCAAAAATACATAATTTAACTGGACATAAAGAGTTTATAGTTGAGATACTCAATCTACTAGTTGTAGGAGATGTAGTTGTATCTTGATCAAGCACACCACTACAGGAACTGATGCTAGAAGTGCAAATACATAAAGTGCCTAATCACAATTTTTAATTGGACTCACCTCACCCCATTCCCGCGCAGGCACCGCGCTTTTATTTTGCTTCTCTTCTGGGATGCTGATCTTCAGCTATTTTCATTGTCCTGGGGTGGATGATGTTACTCCCACACATGTGGAATACCGGGCTCATTCCCGACAGTACATGTGCAGCTTGGGCAGGTAAGTTTGTTTTATTGTAAAACTTACATTGCCTATTTCTTTCTGCAATAAAGACCTGCCTGGTAACTCATTGCCAAAGCAGAACTATAGTTCCCTTTAACCCCAAAAAATTGGGTGGTAATCCTTCTAGTAACGCACTTAGTTATGGAGCATATGGAGACATAAAAAAAAACAAGAAAGAAATCCTTTTTCATATTAATATTTGTTTTTATTTTTGTTGAGAAATAGGCAATGGTATGTCGTGTATTGTAATTTCATTTGTATTTGTGTAATCTCATCGGTTTGTTTATGAACTTGTAGAACTCCTTGAGGAAGCGAATATTAATCCATGAAATTCGTTGGAAGAAAACAGTACTGAGATCATTGGGAGTAAGATTAAGAAAAATTACAAAATGTTCTCCCAGTACCATGTTTACGCATTGTTGTTTGTTTTTAAAGGATTTTGTATTTAAATATAAGTTGTCTTTAAATATAAAAAAGTTTTTTGTTTTTGGTTTTAATAGAGTTGCTAATTTAATGCCTTGAAAGTCCCTTATTGTTGATGTTGATGATCATAGTTACATAGTAAATCAGGTTGAAAAAAAAAACATAGGTCCATTAAGTTCAACCACTAGGAAAATAAACAAATCCCAGATATAAAACCCTATAAGACATAGTTGGTCCAGAGGAAGACAAATAAAACAATAAAAAAAAATAAAATAAAAAAAATAAATAAAAAATGATACAATTTGCTCCAACAGGGGAAAAAATGATTTCCTGATTCCATAGGCAATCAGATGTTCCCTGGATCAACAGTCTCTGTTATCTTTACTTTAAAGCCTTAATACCCAGTTTTATTCTGGGCTTCTAGAAATAAATCCAGGTTTTTCCTAAAGCAATCTATAGTATTTGCTGAAACTACTTCCTGATGGAGCCAATTCCACATTTTCACAGACCTTACAGTGAAGAATCCCTTCCTTATCCAGCGCTTAAACTTCTTTTCCTCCAGAATCAAGGAGTGCCCTCTTGTTCTTTGTAATGATCTCAAAATGATTAGTTGATCATGATTTTTTTTCCACTGCTAAGGTGACAACACTCACTTATTGTGCTGTATACATGGATAAGCAGTGGGATAGGACTACAGAACACACCCTGATTCTCTATGGGCTGGGATGACACTCAGAATAAAAATCAGAGTGCACAGGATCCAGGACAACTCTGGACTACTGACTACTGGCCGGCATTAGGTCAGATCGGCCAGGGGGCTTTATGCCGGATTTAACTACTGGCTAGGCCGACCCCTGAAGAATCCATTTAAAACCAAGATATCTCAAACAATTCCTTTATATCTTTATCCTTGTGTCCTCTTTTCCTCTAGAACACTTGTAATGTGTTCAATGTAAACACCCAAGTTTATAAAGTGAATCACAAGAATATTTTCCGCTCACTAGTGTTGAAGACTATTTTCGGAAAACCACAATCCCACATGCTATAGATTCTTGTTATTAAACAGTATTTATATAGCCTCAACATAATACACAGCGCTGTACATTAAATAGGGCTTGCAAGTGACAGACAGATACAGACAGTGACACAGGAAGAGGACCCTGCCCATAAGAGCTTACAATCTAAGAGCTGTGGGAAGTAGATTATCGTTCAATCTTGACAGAGAATTCCCATAATTCTGTAATTTACATTGAAGTATTTATGTAGTGTGAGATGGATATGGAGATTGCTCATCATGGCTATTGGATTTGGAGAGGACTTGGCCACATTGCAATATACACTTCATTCAAACCGTCACCTCTGTGACATCTTCATTACTATGATATGATAATTTTCTATCAGATGGGATATTTTCCATATCTTAGAAAAATGATTAATATTCTGTGATGATATTAATGTTCACATTGTTCTGTTTCTCTGCTTTTCAATTGTTTATTTAGCTTCTTTGAGAAATGTTCATGGTATTAGCTTAGTAAGGGAAACAGCCCAGTTGCCAAGAACATAAACCTTAGGTGGATCTGCCCTGTTTCTAGAGATTGTTGCATACTACTACAAAGTGCTGCCATAATAAAAGACAGAAATTGTTCCACTTTTCATTTGGCATGCTGCTCCCTTTGTAGCTTTTTTGGTCTGGCCACCCTAGAAATGGATATTTTAAAAGTTTGAACTGCCCCACCTCAGCCAGAAAGTTTCCTGAATCTTTTAAAAGTTTGTACAGGGAGTTCTCCTTAATACTTCAAGTTACTGCATTATTCCTGCAAAACTGAATAGTAGTACTGTATTTACTAGATAAAGCTATTAGAAACCTCTTAACATTTTATGTTACACAGCAGTTTTATCTACAGTGCCTTGCAATAAAAAGTGCCCAAGCCTGTGGGGGCAATGTTATGATATGGTTTTTGCTTCAGTTGGTTGCATCTAGGTTTAGCAACAATATGTGTCCAAAAAATGGGATTTTTCTTCCATGATAGCATGGACATATTCACACAATGACAGGATTTATCAGTTTAAAATTGCAAAAACCGCATGGAGTGTGCTGGAGAAGACTTTACACAGTGGTCCAGCTCTCCCATCATCAATACAGGATCTTGGTAAAGAAACTAATCCAACTCTGGACATAAATAAATGTGACATTAAATGAGCTTATCATATTTATAGCATGGCAAACGCATGTCATATTCAAAGCTAAAACTAAGCTATGGAAAAATGAATTTTTTTTGCCTTGCAGTATTAAGCTAAGATAGAGCAACATTTTGGGTCCAGCTACTGAGGGAGGTCCCTGTATAAAGCAGCAAATCTGATATCCACCAAAATATTTCCTGGTGGAGAATCAATTACTGCTATATATATATATATATATATATATATATATCCATTATCAGCATTCCATCTGTAAATGCAAGAATAATAATAAATATTATTGAGATTTTGTTAAGATTAAATAGTAAGATTTTTATCAAACAATAAAAACCAAAAAGCCATACATTCCCATTACTGTTTTTTTTCTTTTTTTCTTGAACAGTGTGCCTCCCCTATGTACCCAGGCCCAGAATATTGATATATAACACTTCAGCAGCTGACCAATTCTGACCTTTGAAATATTCAGATATCCATTATTTTTATTCATCTACATCACATGATTTATTTGCATTTATTTTCTATTTTTTTTTTCTATTTATATTTGCGGTCTGTTTTATCCAGCGATCTCTCCTCATGGCGAGGAGGCGCGGAGGGGAAGTAATCAGTCTCTTATCAACCCTGACACAGAAAACGAGGCAATTATGTTCTAGTGTCCCATGGGGAGGGCTGGCAGAGCTGAGATAAACTGCTGGCTCTGTCTATTGGGAAGGGAAGCAAAAGACAAGGGAGGCTGGATGAGGGAAATGGCTGAAAAATAGCTCCATGGTTAGGGATCTGGTAAATATGCAGAATATGATATGGAGTAGAGGAAAGCCAGTAGGTATTCAGGCACAGGGAGGGAACATGACCCGTTCATTTGTGACCAAAGGGTTGAAATCGGGTAAAATGCAAATTACATTTTTTCCCCAGCAATTCACAGGAGATATCAAATGTGTAGGTGTCTGTTGCAGGAAATGTATGCCAATGTGTGCAAATGAGGACTTCAGGCTAAAATTCTCATTTTCTGTTGGAGAATGTGAAGCAAATAGTACAACAGTGAATGTACAAGACTGAACTTAGCAGATTCTTTAAAAAAAATAAAAATGCAATGATGTGGCATTTGTCATTTTCAACAATTTTGTGTGATTGGAGCTCAAATGCTTACGTTATAATTACAGCAAATATTACTGTATATACTATTGAAGACCTGAATGTTGGGTTACAATTGGTAAAAAGGTTGGTCAATGGGTTTTTATAAATGCAGTAATTGATCTGGAAAAAAAATCAAATAATGATCAGTAATACAATCACCCACTGCTTGATAAATATGCAGCAAAGTATTCATGATGAACATACACACATCACTCTATCTATCTATCTATCTATCTATCTATCTATCTATCTATCTATCTATCTATCTATCTATCTATCTTTTTCCCTATATATATAGTTTATGTTCCTCATAAATACTTTTCACCATATATATTTTTTGTGCCCTTTTTTGTTCCATATATATTTTTGTGCTTTGCTAGAACTCTCAGAACCGTCTACTATTCACCTTTTTGTGCAGTAACAGAGTTTTTACCTAAAACAGCACACAAATATGTAAGCAGACAATCCCCTTGACTAAATAAACCCATTTAGATAAGAAGGAAGGAGTTAACATTAGTCAACATTACTACAATAAGCAGGTAGTAATGCGGAGTAATGAAAAGTCCATTTACCTTTAATGAACTGGCGGTGAACCAATAAACATCATTAACTGAGACGGAAAAAAGCTTTTAAGATGTAATTCCTAAGACCACAAAAATGTCTCTTCTCCCTCAATTTGCCTTTATAGCTTAGTTGTCTTCTGGTCTATCCTTTGATTATTTTTGTCTACCATTTTTTGTACCAGTGCCACTTGCCTTGTGCCATCCTTGCTTACACTAAGGCTTGCTGTAAATGGTTTCATTATAGCAATGGTCTTCATTATTTGCATGGTTTGCAAACACTGGGCCATGTCCGAGCTCCTAAAAGGTAATATTAGACTCTAACAGTCAAACTAGTAATCCTACAGGAAGAAATTCTGGCAAATTGGAAGTTTTTATGAGCAAGCAAAAAAATAAAAAAAGCAGCACCATCAAGCCTCTTCTTAAAGTGGACCTTACAGTAAAATAAAAGGTCTGCTTAAACTGTCCAGCCCTTGTCCCCTGGAAAGGTCATCTGTAGATAGTTTGTCCAAAAACACCTTTATAGAAACAATAGATTTATACCATCACATGTCTTCCCTCTGCGGACCCCATTCTTACTAAATCATGGGAAGTATAAAGTAGATAAAATCTTGCATGTGGGGTCACCCTCATGTATTGGCAGCAGCAGAAACATCACAAGAGGGGTGGATTATTAGACTGGAAAACCAATTGCCATACTTTACCCAAAGTTAAAGTTAAACTTAAGGCAGATATGAGCCAGTTTAGTCAAGGAATGCAAATGGCAGGAAGGAGAAAGCAAAGTTTATTAATCCATTACGTCTTCTTTATTGTCAAATCACAGACCCCAAACAGGAGCTAAGGTTAAAAAAATGTGAGCAGAAAGCTTCTTTATTTCAGAAAGGAGAGGCCATTTTTCTTTGCAATAAAATAGGCCTGTCCACCGTTGCAAATTTTAAATAAACTCACCTCTAAATTGTCAGCACTGACATCTTGGACCTCTTCCGGGTCTAGGATCTTTGGCCGTCTTGATTCTTGGTTCTAATGCAATGATGTTCCCTGCATGCACACTGGAGTTCCCAGCAGCCAGCTATGCCAGGATTGTACTCTGCTTGTACACATTGCCTGGAGTTAGGCTACGTACACATGTGCAATAATTGTCGTTGCAAAACAAACGACTGACGACCAATCAACGGTTATGCACGATTATTTTGAACGATCGTATAGTGCACAATTCTGTACATGCTGTATTGATATGATCATTCAAATATAATCCACCAATAATGTACACACACTAGATACGATCGTTTGATTGATGCAGGAAGTGACGTATACTGCAGAACAATCTACGATCACGGAACGACCATACACACAATAGATTGTGAACGATCGTCGCCCAGTCAGAACCGCTGGGACGGTCGTTCATTTCCAGTGACTTTCCTCGTTCGTAGGCGTCCTTGGCCAGTCGTTGTGCAATGTTTTTGGTAAAGATGATCGACCGATCGGTCATCAATCGTTCGTCTCCGACGACAATTATTGCACATGTGTACGTAGCCCTAGCTTTAGGTTGGTGCAGGCGGTGATCATTGCTCCACAGCCTTTGCACCAGAGCACCATTGTCAAATCCTCTTACTTTTCTTGCATGACATGATTATTTATTCCTATACATGTATACATTCACATGTCCCTATGTTTTATCCCTTCTAAAAAAATTATCTCTCTATAATAAAATATTTTAGCACCCTCACATACCAGAAAGTGCACAGTAGGCAAAGCAAATGCATTTTTTCTCAATATTACATATCACATTTTCATTTTTTCGCATTTAGGCCCACTTAAATTCAATATTTTATTCTTTTAAGTGATTAATTTTGCAAAAACACTGAGGCTAAAAAATAACATCTACATTATTCTGTATTTAACTGAACATAAAACTATTCAGAGGTTTTGTATCTGCCTCTGAGCACACACATGCCAATCATAATTATAATTTTGATTGACACTCATATGATAAACATGACCATTTGGCAGAATTTCAAGATTGTTTTCTAGCCCTGAAAGGGCAATGTTCAGGTGTGCTCACATGCAAATGTAATAATGAGGACTTAAGTGGTACTCAGAACTTTTCAGCCATGTTGCTGTCAATCTTTGCTGTTTGCGGAATAGGCAACAAAAGCCATGGATGAGAACTGAGACACTTTAAAACAGTCAAATTTTTAACCTTCCAAAAAACTGTGGGTCTCAGGGAACCCCTAATAAAGTGAATTAATTTGAGAAAAAGTAGGAAGATTGTCTTCATTACAGTGAAAATCAGGAAAAAATACCCTTTACAGTGTATGTTTAAATCCCATCCCTATTGACAGCTAAAAGAAAAGATCACTGGTCTCATCTACTAGCTTTACCAAATAGCATTGGAACTGGAGCTATAGGATGAGAGGTCAATCACCCACAGTTCAGAGAACCCAAGACAGCCACTGGAGGAACCCCAGGGTTCCAAGCAACTTTAGTTGAACATGGCTACTTTACATTTTTGTCACACGCAAAAGAAATTTTAAACACAGTTTATTATACTTACCATTGGCTCCAAGCTTCGCTCACTTGATGCACTCCATTCTGCTTCTGTCAGAAACTTCAGTATTTAGGACTGATCTCTAGACTAATGTATTTTATAGGAAAGAGGATCCACTGCATGGCTTGTCTGTTTTTTTTTGTAAGAAAGTATAAAATATTATTATTACACATATATATTGCCGACATATTACACAGCACTGTACAAAGTCCATAGTCATATCACTAGCTTCCCTCAAAGGGGCTTACAATCTAATGTCCCTACCATAGTCATTTGTCAATATTACAGTCTAAGGTCAATTTTGGGGAAAGCCAATTAACCAAACTGCATGTTTTTAGAATGTGGGAGGAAACCTGCAAACTCCATGCAGATAGTATCCTGGCCGAGATTCGAACTTGGGACCCAGCGCTGCAAAAGCTAGAATAGGAATAATATCCAAACCTTGCTCTTGTTGCAGGTAGCAATCTCCTCCGCTGCCTGGTGCTCTGGTTGTTGAGCCCTTTGGCATCTTTCTGTACAGTCCAAGGTTTATAAACCTCCTGAAGGAGAAGCTGGAGGCAGAGACACCGATTGGGCAATGAAGCTCATAAAGAAGCTGGTGGGAACGGTTTTGTAAGAAGGAGGGGAGCACCAGGTGCTGCAACTCTGAGGAATAGGGGTAGATTTACTCCTATTCTATCATCCCCATAGATAAGAATTTATTGCTTGTAGAAAGTGACCCACTGCAAGGGTATTTAATATTTTTGCCTTTAGTTCAGCTTTAACACCTCCAGAAGTGTTTATCCTGCTGCTCGTAACAGTTTCTCCCTTCATTCCTCCATGACTATTTGAATTAGCAGTGGCCTAGGGGTCAGTGGATGAAACCACAGAATGCACCAGGGGACACAACCAGACAACATTCCTTAAAGGTGAATTAAATCCGCTATACTCACTTGTTCCCCTTCCTTTGCAGGGTCCCTCCATCATATTTTTCTTCCTGCAAATAATCTTTGGTCATCTTGATGGGTGGGAATATCTTTCCAACGTCGGAGATGTTCACTATCAGACAACTGTCATTATTACATTATTATTACAAGGCTCCCCATTAGTACATTTCCACTCTGTCCTTGTTTTGGTGGGCACTTCAAATGGTGATCAATTAGAAAAAGTGAACCTCCCTACCAGAGAACTATAAATTCTGACAGCATTTCTAACCTTTCAACATTCCGAGTCTAAAAAAACATTTTATTTGTTAAGATTTTCTTGGGTCATGGAGTGTCCTTTTCAGGTACATCTCTCATCATTATCAAACTATCAACGGTTTTTAGAACATTCATGTGTTGCTTTGGCATCTATTCCTTCTAAGTCACAGACCTGAATAAAAGAATTCTATCACTCCATTATTTTATGCTTGTTCCAAGCCTGGTATTCAGACTCAGGCCTCATTTTGTGAAGAACGCCATCAATCAACATGCTTATCATGCAAGGTCTAGAGTTTACTTCAAACGTATAGCAGATTATGAATTTCCCAAAAATGGCATTTGATAAAATCTCAGGGGTCTTCCATCCAAGCTCATAAGCAATGAAGAGGTTAATCACAATAGAAATAGCCCAAGCTTGTTCACTCCTATTACCTACCAGTACTATGGGATCATTGATTGCATTTAACGCCTGGCTGCTCAAGCAGATAACGGAGTCCTTCTCCTGGACAAAAGGAAACAATATGAGACACCAAGGTAATTACATGTCACCCCCTTCCCCCTTATCAACAGTTCATTCAATAAATCAGATTTGTGGAGAAACAAAATAAACTTAACTGGCATGCAAATATACCAGATACAGAGATTCATAGATATTGGTGTATAGATAGTGTACAGCAAGTACAACATGGATATATTATAGAACACTGGTAAATGCTTTCAAGAAAATCTGCCATTGCTGGGCTCCCTGATAGATTCCTGCCTGTCATGTTTATCCAATGGCTTCAGCACTGTGTGAGGGCCACTGACCCAGAACAAACATGCAGACTGTAGTGAAGTCAGAGCTGCAGATCTCCACTTGTCCAGGGTCAGAAAAAGTACCGAAAGCAGAAGATCAAATCCGGGGAAATTGCTTTGGAATTTACAGAAAGACTGTGCAATAGCCCCAACATATTCCATAAAATCTATATTTGGAACTATTTATAAAACAATGAATCTGACTTTCGCCATTTTCTGGTAGATAATCAATGGTTGCTAATGACCTGGAAGATTGTTGCCTTTTAATTATGTTCATAATTTTATTAACACCACATTTTCAATAAAGATTCACCAGTTTTGTAGGGTTGTACATATGGTGGCAATCAATGAATAATGAAACATATAGTTCCACATAAGTTATTCCTGGGATAGCAGCAACTTTGGGAACATATTTTCTCTACCTTAGAAAGCAGAGTAAGTTTATTCTATGTATGCTGTTGCTGATGGGAAAGGATGCGGGAGTCCAGTATTAGTGTTTATTACAAATGTTTAACTAACACCATCCGATCAATATGCAGCAACATTGATCAACTAGACCTTACACTAAAGATTTCGTCAAAAGGATTTCAATTTTAATTTATTTGTCAGAACCATTTTTGGAATTATTTTATTCCTACAGTCCTGTATTGTATTATTCTTGTTATTGAGGAATGAGCTTTAGGTTGCCGTTGAATGTCTAAATTAGTGTCTTCATTTTAACATAGGGGAAATCCCTTAAATTAACTTTCAGGTCTTCAGGGAACCCCCTCTATAATTACTACATCCACTCACTCATTACTCTCAATACATTAGCTTAGTGGTCAGTGGGAAAAATGCCTCCCACATTGCTGTCCATTGGGAAGAATATCACCCCTATATTTGTTCTGTTTGTGCAAAAAAATACCTGTTAATTTACCTAGAAATGATCAGTCAATATTCTGTGATCCCTACTTCTGCATATTTAGGGGATATGGAGATGAAGAATGATGATGCTGATTGGGCTGACACATGTGCTTAGGAATTCAGAGCTATGTTGTCATGTACCAAAGAGGAAGTTAGGACCACACTCTGGCACATCACAGTTATTTTTCAGTCATTACAGCATAAGGGATAATGTACATGTGTTGAACAGATGCATTTAACATATTGTTTTATTTGCATGACATATTCTTTAACTTATTGGAAATGCAGGATTTACACATGTCTTCAGAGCTCTATTATATTTTAAGCACCAATATATCAATGTTAGATACTAAAGGTACTAATAAATATCAATTACTTTATCTCCAATTCCCTTTTTGAGGGTAACCCCTGATAAGACTTAAACACTGATGTCACTACTGAGTAACCATTTCACTACTGAGTAAAATGTTTACACTGGATAGATCCAAATGTTCTATACCATTGACCATATCATAATAGAGGTAACAAGGGGCACTTTGACAGCCCAAATTAACATATGAATGGTCATAATCAACATTGCTGCAATCTGCATAATACATTTCTGTTTTAACTGCAGCAAATACCGGTATCTTGCTTTATAATTTATTATATATTGTTATATATTGAACTCATTCAAGGAGGATTAGAATGGGCTTCATATGCAAAAATACCTTTATAGTACCTTTATAGTTCTGATGTTACCCACATCCAGGTCTTATATTGACCTTGGCTACAATACCTTGTCATCAGTCCATGGACTTTTCCTTGTTCTGCCATGGGAACCTTGGACCCCCTGTCAATAGCCTTTGGGCTACCATTGTTGCAGCATGCTTTAAGGTGCATTACACTTGCATTTTAGATTCGTTTGAGATGCTTCAAAGATTATTCACAGATATTTGCCAGCTGACCTAAAGGTAACCTACTTCCAACCTGAATTTATTATGAATAGGCTACCAACACACAAGAACAGACTTGCGTATTGTTGGGTGCTATAACAATAAAAAGGACTGAAACTCTCCATCAGGTGCGGTAACCTGCACATTGTGGTAACCTGCATGGCTTTCCATGCTTTACCCTAACACATAAACATGGATAGGGTATAATAAACTAAAATATATTGACCCAATCTGTTATAGTTTATCATTTTCTTTTCATATTTTCTGTATAATAGTAAATGGACATCAATGGATGACATACTTCCCATGCTTTGTATACATGTATTTAAAAGGAACAATCTGACAAATGTTTGTTATTTGCTCGGATCAGAACACGTCTGTTCTTCCCCGGTTTTCCATTTCATGCCTGGCCAGGTTGAGGAAATCATTCACATGGCTGGGGTAACTCCAGTGACATCAGGGCCGCTTTCCGCTCATGTGTGACCACCACATTAACTGTATAATGGCTTCATTAGTTTACCGTCTGTGCTCATGATCACATAAAGCTGGCAGCACATCAGAGAACACACACACACAAAGAAATGTGGCCAATTTAAAGGGATTCCTAAAGCATTTCAATGCAAAGATGAACCGAGCTGTTCCATTGACCTCCTCTTTACTCACCACTGTATCCCGTGGCCTAAGGGAGAGATTATCCGAGTGTGTACACACGTTCCTAAAAAGACAAGAAAAAAAACATCTTCAAATCAGTATTTATTTAATATTCACTTGTAATAATTCTGTTTCATGCTCCTCCTTTTCATTTCAGAAATTGGTTTACAGGCTGCACCCCCCTTGAGGACATTCCTCCCTTTGCTATTTACTATCAGAAGGTCAACATCTGTATAAATAGAAGTGTGTACATTAAGATTTTCCATTTTTTCCGATGGAAACCCTTGTCTGGGCTCCGATGATGAGAAGTGTCTTCTGGAAATAATCAGCTTCCAATATCTTTTACAGTGCAGGTTTTAAATAAAATTGAAGATTCTATACTAGGAAGCACTAAAATGATGTGAAATGATTGATGATTTTGTTAAAAAAAGCATTACACTATTGGCACTCCTTTGCCTTACATTGGACACCTAGGGTCGGACTTGGAACCTATGGCCCTCCAGAGCGCATAGCTTTCCTGGCACAGTGGCACATTTTTGTAAGGTGACAGGGGCTAGGGATCCACCAGAGGGCTGGGGATGTCCTGTGACTCTTTATATGGCATTAAATAACTTATTTTGAAGGCATATCTCCAGGACCAGTCTGACCAGGGAATGAGAGATCTGAAGATGGTAAGTTATAAAAAGACCCAATGTTGATTTTTTTTTACTATTACACAGTATTTGTATAGTGCCGACATATTACGCACAAAGTACAAAGTCTATAGTCATATCACTAGCTGTCCCTCAAAGGGGCTCACAATCTAATGTCCCCCCATAGTCATATGGCTTTAAAATACAGTCTTAGGTCAATAAGAGGTGGGCGCCATTTAACATAACTGCAAGTTTTTGGAATATGGGAGTACCTGGAGGAAACCCACACAAACACAGGGAGAACCTGCAAACTCCATGCAGATAGTGTCCTGGCTGAGATTCGAACCTGGGACCTGCAAAGGCCAAAGTGCTAACCCGTGAGCCACCATGCTGCCCTTTTTCCATAAGGTGTACTACCTTTACGTGATGGAAAGGAATTAAATGAATAAGTAAATACCTGATGGGTGGGGGGACCATGTGTAAAGATTTGGGATGTATCATAAAAGTTTTTTATAGTAGTTAAAGTATATTTCATAGAACAATGTCTCGCAGAATTCTTACAGGCCTAGTGACAATAGGTATAGATAGATTTACCTAAGAAGTAAAAGAAAATCTGCAACAGCACAACTAATTAAATCCTAATTTTTGAGATGGCTAGAACCTGTGCCAACTTTTTATTGCTGTCCATGATGTTACTAAAGATTTTCTTTCATTTCTGTTTGTCATGTTCCAAATAATTGCTTGCCTTTTATTTTGTTTTCTTCCAATGACAAACGGCAATGACAGCCTGACACAGGTTCTAACCCTCCCTAATAATGAAAAAAAAAATAGGTTTAAAAAAGAAGTTTCAAACTGACATATATTGGGGTTATAGTGGCTCAGTAGGCAGCACTTTGGCCTTATAACACTGATGTGGAAAATTCTCCTCGTGTTTGCTTAGGTGTTCACTCACATCCCAAAATATAATGGTTGGTCAATGGAATTCCCCTACAAAATTAGCCTTAGATTGCATTAATGACAGGAGACTATGATAGAGAAATGAGCATCTCCTAGAGACAGTGTCATGTCTTTGGATTCTTTAAAGTACTGTGGAAGATGTCAGCAAGTCATCAATTCATATACACACTCTATACTCTATACCCTATAAATAAATATATATATATATATATATATAAATGTATACATACCAAATTATAAGACTTTTTTTAAGGCACGTGTATCTTGAAAAGCAAGTTTTGATACACATGAATAGTCGGCAGCTAAATGTTTTTAAAATTATTTTTGCCTTTGTTAATGGAGATAAAACTAGGATAAGTGCCCCTAGGTAAACTTTCTATTTTTAGACTATATTGCCATTATAGCCTATGGCTGCACGATAAGGGACACAGCATCAAGCATTCAAATGTAAAAACTGTAATCATTTACTAAATAGCTCTTCTGGCTACAACTAGAAATGTTTACAAATTCAACAACAAATGTGGGGCAAAATGCAGCAGATATACTATAGAGGTAAGTGTGTCCATATGTTGTATAGCCAAAATATAGATGTGCATACAAACAGAATTCCACAGCTCGACTAGCTCATTCTAATAATGCTTTTTAAAAAAATAAATAAAATAAGTCCATGTCACAAGGGTCATAGATTTATAAAAGGTTTTGGGTGGCCCTGGGGCAGCACTGGGTATACCTAAGTTAGCATAGTGTTGAAATCAGCTTTTCTCAAACTGAGTTCCTCGAGAAGTTGCTAGGGGCTCTTGACTTATGGTTGATTGACCTCATGTTTAATGTTACCTACATAGTTTTGGGGTCAAAGCCATATGAAAAGGCCAGCTGCATGACACCAATGAATTTTTAAGTTGTGTATAAGTGTGCTATTCTAGCAACAACTGAAAGGGGCATTCTTTCCATTGGCCACCAGTAGTAGAGGCATTTTTTCCAATGACTCCCCAAAAATAGTTTTATCCTAGTTTTAGCATTCGCTTCCTAAGACCTAAATATAATTTAAGGGTTTCTCAGGGGTAAAATGATTGGGAAAGGTGAATATAAAGTCAATACTAGGAGTATTGTAGATGTATATGTGGGGTGCCACCCCTACCTGTCCCCAGAGACCACCAAACTCCTTGTACACGCTCTTCTCATCTCCCATGTGGACTACTGTAACCTACCACCTCTCCGGTATTCCACTAACCCGACTCTCTCCTCTGCAATCTATATAAAAGCTGCAGCCCGACTCATCCATCCTTCCCACCGCTCTTCTTCTGTTGCATCTTTTTGCAGTTCTCTTCACTAGCTTCCATTTCACCTTAAAATCAAATTCAACCTCCTGTGCTTTGCCTTCAAATCCCTCCACAGTTTTTGTCCCACTTACCTTTCTGACCTGATAGAATATTACTCCCCCTGCCCCTCTCTCTGCTCCTCCAATGACCTACTACTGATTTCCTCACTCATAACCTCATCACAGGCACGGCTCCAAGACTTTTCTAGAGCTGCCCCAACTCTCCTCCTGTATCACTGTCTGTGTTTGTCTGTCATTTGCAACCCCTACTTAATGTACAGCGCTGCGTAATATGTTGGCGCAATATTAATCCTGTTTAATGATAATAATAATGTTTATAAAAATCCCATAGCCAATGCCATTTCATTGTGACTGACCAGTCCAGCACCAAGGATAGATCCTAGCTCCTAGCTGTCACAGATTGTATGCTTTCTGCTCTGTTCCGCACCAAGAATTGGCTCTGGCTTTTTGCAGGCCAAGCCAGGTTTGCTCCCTTCCCAGCTATTAACCCTGTCAATCATAGTCTGGTCCCATTCCAGCAATTCAGCTAATTGCCTTTTAATAGTGTATTGTGCAACTCTTTATTACCCTGTCATATCTCCCCCATGAGATTTCTCAGAAAAAAGGGAGGGTGTCAAAAGAACGTGGAAAACAGGGGGAAGGGATCACGCTATAGAGTAATCACACTGGTAGGGTCGTACTTGAGAGGTGCAGTTGGAGGTCAATATAAATCCACAAGGCTGCATTAACACCTTTGCTTTTTTATTACATACAGTTGCAATATGGTGCAATAAAACTAGTTATATATTTATTTTTTTGGTGGGGTACAATTTCTGCTAATAGAAGGCATGTTTGAATGAAAACCATAACAAATATATAGCTACTGCCCTCAGTTTTTGTCAATGGCTGTGGTCATTACACATCAGGATTCACAGACAGCAATAAAAACCAGCAATAAAAAAAAGTTTGATCCTTGCCTAATCCATACAAATTAAACATATATTTTGGATACACATTTCCCCTAATATACTCTTCAGAAACGTTTGTGTTAACTTTTTCTTTTTTGAGTCTGGCATCAATAATAGGCTTCACATCAATACCTGGGTACTTGCTTAACAGCATATAGCTAGGATGCAAATCCAGGCTATTCATTTCACTAGCAGCTGATTGATCTCATGTTACAAGCCGGACAATGACACTAATATGTCAGGAAAGATGCTTTATACAAATGATCCCCACCCATTATACTGCATGTGTACATAGTATATATAATATCAGTGGCATGGGTACTCACAGGGCTGGTTTCAAAAGGGGGAGAAAACTTGGCAATTGTTCTTCCTTTTCCAGGACCCCAAATGATGGGCAGGGGTGCAGGAAGCTGGAATGCTGTGAATTTGGGGCCTCTATTATATTTGCCCATGGCCCCAGTTTTCATACCTGTATATGAATATGAATATGCTACAGTGTTGTCACATGCACAGTTAGATAGTCCATACAAACTGATATCTAATTCTGTGATATATGCTGCAGAGTGAAACAATTTACAACTTCATATATCCCCTATAGGTGAGACATCTGCTCCTAACTTCCCAGATCTGCTCACCTGTTGTGACCACTATAATAGGTTTCCACATACCCTGCTATATTTATTTAACACTCAATGGTAACAAATGGGAACAAGCAACACCCGTAAGTGCAATATGCATTTCACTGCGCTTCACATAGTGTACAATACGCATCGACATTAAACATTGCATAGAGAGCAATGCCTGATATTCTCACTTATTGGGATGTAGTGCATCTTGTCATTGTACTGCTCTATCTTTCAGTATTTTCTTGTGTGCTGCCCCATTCTGTGCAATAAATAAGTCAGTGTTGCAACACGCAGCCATGCAGGTGGCTATGCATAGCCAAGTAATGCATTTTAAAACTTGGGCACAAAGCCTTAGAGTAGCAAGGTAATTTTTTAATGGATACCTAACACTAACACTTCACAGTGACCCAAAAATTGGACCTGCACTATTTTTGGGGGCATATCATAATGCACCGTAGTGTGTTTACATGCGGTGCAGGGCAGTGCATTGGAATGGACATCGATGGATATGTGGAGGGTCAAAGTGTGTCACAGCACAAGAAATCTGTACCCTCCTCAGCCAAGAGGGGACCCTATGAAGATCCTAAATCAATACAGTGGGGGCCCCAAGTCAGTTCTGCACAGTGGCCCACAGTGGCTAAATCTTCAACTGGTTATTCAGAATGACCAAAGTATGAGATGCATAATACTATGTGCTGCAGTAATGCTGTGTGCTGCAGGTATCAGGTGCTTCACCACAATGCATATCTCCTAGATTGTAAGCTCTTTGGGGCAGGGTCCTCTCCTCCACCTGTCACTGTCACTGTCTGTATTCGTCTGTCATTTGCAACCCCTATGTAATGTACAGCGCGGCGTAAATTGTTGGTGCTATATAAATCCTGTTTATTATTATTAATAATAATAACAATAATAATAATAATAATGCATAAATATGAAGCCTCAATTATTATAGATCTGGTATATGTCATTCATGTATAAAAAAAATAGCAGAAATCAAAAAAACATGTTTAATATGAGTGTAGTGCAGGGAGCATTGATGATTTATAAATCAGTTTACTATAACCAGTCCCTGGCTTCATTATTAACCTTTTCACTGCCTTACTGGAGGGAACACATTGGTGTTTATGAAATATTTTTTATCTAGATAATAATCTGTGATAATTCTACAGAATCATACAGCAGCTCTATAATGATCATTTATTTTCTGGGCAATGTGTCTGTGGATCTAACCAGAAGATTAATAGCTGATTATGACAACAATAAATTATACTGTTCTGTAGCATAGAAGAGAACCGCAAGCCAATATTGTGAGACTTGGAGATAAGAGTGATTGATATCAGTGATGAGACCTAGGAAGTACTGCCGGATCCCCCCATATACAATGCTGGAGGAGAGCTGAGGGAGGTGGTGAGAGGCGGCGCTGCACCTGCTCCATATAAGTGTCAGCGGAGCCCCGAACACACCCTGCGAGAAGTGTGCGATGGAAGCTGCCCGGCAGGAGAAGCAGTGCTCACTGCAGACTGACACTGCCCGATCAGTGCCAGTTACTGCATGTACAGAAGGGGCACACAGCTAGGTAAAGGCATCACTGATCTTCACCCACTCTGCTCACCGACCTTTCATTACTATCTATGCATTGTCTGTTCTTTCTGCTTTACAAAGCTTCCCTATGGGATCCTCCTGATTGTGTGTGTCTATGTGTCCATTGTATAGTAACAGATAGCTTTGCACTGCTGTGTATTCTCACTTTATACCCTTCCCATTTCTATCTTCTTTTCTTTTAATTTCTGTTTTCTTTTTTTTCTTTCTTTCTTCTTTCTTTCCTTCTTTCTTTTTCTTTCCCATTTTCTCCTCTTCTTTATTGTCTTTTTCTCTCCTATTTTTTTTTAAATTTCCTTCCAACTGCTTTCCTTTACTTTATCTCTTTAACTTTCTTCTCTTTTCCTTTCTTCTACTCATTTTTTATGTCCGCTCCCACAGTTATATCTTCAATTATTCTCTGATCTCGTACTCTCTTCCCTCCTATACTTTCCTCTTGTCCTCCCCTCCTGTCTTCTCTTGACAACCCTCTTTTATCCTTTCTTCCTCTCTTCTCTTGTCCTCTTCTTTTCTATCCTTTCCTCACTTCTCTTTACCTTCCATCGTCTACTCTCCTCTGCTATACTTTAGTATCTTATCTTGTCCTCTCCTCCTCTCTTCTTTTGTCCTCTTGTGTCCTCCTTTCTTCTTCTCTCTTCTGTCCTCCAATACACTTATATACTTTCTTGTCCTTACGTTTTCTCGGCTTTCTCTTTTTTCTACCCCTCTTCTCTCCTCCCCTGGCTTCTCTTGTGCTCTGCTCTTCCATCATATACCCTTCTAAGCACTCTTTTCTTCTTTTTTACTCTCTCCTCTCCCCAGGTATGCTCACTTCTCCTTCCCTGATCTACCTTCCCTCATCTTATTCTTTACTTCATCTCTACTTTTGTCCTTTCCGCTTCTGTCCTCTCAATTACCTTCATTTCCCTTTTTCTTGACCTAATCCATCGCTTTCTATCTTTTCCATTCTGTTTTCTAATTAATGATCTTTCTTTTTTTTGTCTATGCTCTTTTATATTAAAATATCCTTTATTACCCTCTACTCTACTCTCTTTTCTTGACCTTTTCTCTTAATCTACTTACTCCCATCCTTTCCTTTCCCTTTCTTTTCTTTTTCTCCCCTCTGTCATTATGGGTACAGTGAATAGAACATACCTGAGGCATTCACCTGTGCTGTGTCTCTGCAATGCCTCCTCCTCCTATGACTGGCACCCTGTCCTCTCACATCCAGCTCTCCAGAATATTGCAGTTTCCATTCTTACCAGATATCAGGACAGTCATTTTCCTACATCTGTGAAGCAACACTGGAGCTCCAGCAAAGCAATATCACAGAAAGATATTGCATTTCTGTTCTTTATACCAATACCACACAATGATAAACTTGGGATGTCAGGGACTCATGTATACAATGTGTCCTGTATGTCATCTATACAATACAGTGTGTCCTGTAACATGTGCATCAGCTCCCAGCTTTACATTGTGAATATATGTTTATCTTTTTCTGTGTATTCATGTGTCAGTAATTTTGCATACATGCATTTAACACAAAATAGCTGGTGATACCTTTCCTTAAATTATGGCATTGTAAATTTGAAACTCTATTAATGGGAAGGTTTTACTAAAATCAATAACTCTACATAGAATATCATAGAATATTCACCATGCATTATATATATATATATATATATATATATATATATATATATATATATATTACACTATTATATACATTTATTAAATATTATAAGCACTGTAACTATATACACATACATTCTATTAACATTCTATAAATTCTATCGATCTTCATCCCAAGATACCAGTTTAAATCTCGATCTATATCTATCCATCTCCATTCTATAAATTTATGTACAGTACATGATACACATAGCCTGTGTAGAAGATCCCTCAGGCATTATTCACAATAACATTGTTGCCCTCTCAGTTTAACACAGCCTGTTCCTCTGTGTATTGCTTCTCCTAATAGATTCAAGATCCAGGTCACTTGTAGAAAATGTCAGTGCTATTTACACAAGCAAGCTCTTATAACTAATATTCAGTTCTTTGATACCTCCCATCATTCCCCTGCTTCTTCTTCTCAGTTGTATTTTATTTTAAATTGCAATGTAACAATTTGAAATGACTAACAAAAATAAGATTTAAAAATATTAATATAAATAAAATTAATATACTCAAATTCTGTTACTTACACCCCTGCAATATTTTTCCCCTGGAAAATAATGATATTATAAGACCAATGTTGACCTATTTGTGCAGTGAGATGTAAGCATCACATTTCTAAAGGGGGATTCTAGCTTGTCATGTCGTGTTAAACACACCACAAAGGCACGCATTGCCCCCTGGCACTCATGCCAATCCCCCATCAGCAAATGTAATTTACAAACGTGCAAGCACTAGCAAAAAATAGCAAATTCGCCGACTCACTCCTATCTAAAGGACTCAAATCATTAAAGAAGAAAAGAAATTCGGCTTTTTTTTTAAGAAAAGCTGGTTTTGTTTTTTCCATATAAATGTTATAGAGATTAGTTAAAATCAGCGAACGAGAGAATAATTAGTAACACTTAAAATAACACTATATATAACATTAAAGACAGTAAATAGTATAGTATAGTATAGTATAGTAAATAGTATAGTAACATTAATATATATGTAAGCATATAATATCGAAAAGGCTACTAAAGCAAAAAAAAAACATAATTTTATATAAATATTTCAAGCTGAATTAGCACAGCTTTAGTTGAATACAATATGTTTTCTTGTAATATATATATAAAATAAAATGTAAGAATTCCCTCAGATTCACAGCGGAGCGAGTTGCGGAACATAAAGGCGATGCAATAGAATTCTTCTTTTTATTCTTTCTCTAGCTATGACGTCACAGTGTGGTTGGTGTCAGTCCTCTCCATGATTACTATTGGCAGAGGATACCCAATAATTAAGTCTTTTAACAAAATTACAAGTGATTTCTTGGGGAATAGAAATAAATAGTTTGGTGCTTTCCGGCTCTATTGAAACTTCAGCAGGTTGGGTAAATCCATTCACAGCGCAGGTTAGCAAAATATATTCCCTGGCAAAGACAAATGACATTGAACAACCGAATTTAAATGAAGGTAGGCGCAGATATGGAGATGTGGGTTTGGTAAGGGATGAGAGGTAGGGTTGGCATCAGATTCATTTTTGGTAAATAGAAGATATATTTTTGTAAGGTGTGTTAGGTATATTGCATAACCCATACATTTACAATATACCAATATATATTTTGCATAACTGATGGCACATAATACCCATGGGTTAAGGGGGAAGGGACAGTAAGTAGGCATAGGAATTGTATGAGGTACATTGATGACGCAGTTTTACAAACCAGTTGAAATAGAGTTGCTGGTATGTAAAGAAATGAGGTGTGTTGGAAGGTTGGGTCTTTCTACTGCATGGGGTGATAGAATGGAGGTTGAACGTGTTGGAAGGATGGGTTTGGGTACTGCAATTGGTGACAAGAAGGGTGGGGGTGAAGCTATAGACCCTCCTCCAGATATGCAGCAGTCATGCAGACACCCTCAATCCCCACCACCCTCCTCCAAAGAAAAAAAAATCCCAATCTCCACTTGCTGGATGAATGTTCTAGCTGTAGATAGACTGTCAGTGGCCAGCATAAAGCTAACACTCTGTACTTACCCCTCCCTTCCTGTGTCACCCATCCTCTCTAGGATTTGCTCTGGACTGCTCTTCCATTGAGAGAAGGACAAGGTAAGGGGCACTAAGAAGACCAACCGACTAAAGACCTCCTTGCCCTGTTACTGGATCAGAGTTAGAGGTGGTGGTCATCATGGAGATATGTAGGAGATTCTAATTACCTTTGCAGAAGGTGTCATGCTGAAGGAGGCTCTAAATAAGTGGAGGTAACAGACTTCATCCAGGAGCCAGCTGCACATCATTGAGGAGGTCTACCTGATTCTTGTGGGGAGAGAGGATCTTGAAGAGCCAACATGGCTACTTTGATTAGGAGCAAACTGTCCAATGTGGCCACCTCGGTATCCAACAAGTCCCAGGCCAAGGTTAGTGGGATGTTTGCCAGGATGGGCTTCCAGGCGGCCACTGATGAAGAAGCTCTTGGCTTTGCCCACTGCGATGACCTGGACATGGAGCACAGACAAGGACTTCAGATGGACATCCTAAAGACTGAGGTTCCTACAGGCGATGCCCCTGCAGAGGGGGACTTCCACTACCAAAGAGATGGCGATGGCCCCCCTCCATCTGCCTCTAAAGATGATGGTATGTGCTCAGAATTGTCTACAGCTGGAAAGCCTAGAATAACAGCATGGGAGGCCGGATGGAATGTCACCAACGCCATCCAGGTAAGACCTTCAAGTCTTCTACTTCATATAATTCTCCACTGACCAGGGATTATTCCCCACAAGCCATTGTTTTGGTGTTGATCATTGACTCATTAATCACAATCGCCATTGTCCTTATCATAGTGAGATGCCACAGTAAGGACATTTGCCAAGGTCAACATTTTATCCCTTGAGAGCCCTGTAGCTCTAACAAAAGCACCGTGTGGGATTAACTTATAAAACAATCTACCCCAAGGCAATTCTTACAATGCCTAGTAAATATTTCGTTTCCCCTATGAAGGTATTAATCCTCAGAAGTCCATCAAATGCTTTTAAATGATGACATTTGTCATAAAATTGCAATGCCCACAAATACAGAATATTGGCATACCCAACATGGTAAAAAGCTTCTATTACTGAAACACTAGGTTCCAGATCCTCAGTAAATACATTTCTCCAATTTCTCCAATTTCTCCATTTCTATAAAGATAAATCATGATCATATAACAGGGCTCCTGTCTCCCCCAAAAAGAATAGACGTCCTAATTATTCTAAAAAATAATACATATTATAAAAGAATCAAAGTCAACGAGAAGAACACAACATGAACAATTTCATTTATCATGGTCCAGGAAATGACTTGCAACGAATGAACGAATTAATAACAAATTGTAACGAAAATGTGTTATTTATTATATTTATGCATTTTTCTGGTATTTTATTTAATTTTTTACACAGATATTTTAGGTTTTGGTATGGAAAATTAATTTTGTCATTGAAAAGGATTTTGTATGTGCCTATACAGTAGTAGATAGAAACATTGTTTGCATTAGGAGTGATAATGAAAATACAGAATTTTATTTAATAAATGAAATTTATTTTAACGAATTCATTAAAGAAAAACTATATCTTGCTATACTATCATGAATGGAATGATTTCAACTATCGATTTGTCAATCTGTAATCTCTTTCTCTATCTAAATATCTATCTAGAATTACTATAAATTTCTAAAAAATCTAATACATATATTGATACATTCAACAATATTGATATATTGAAACATTCTTTGGTATTCGGCAATTTTCAGTTACAATAACCATTTTAATTAACGGGTAAAAAAAAACATAGATACAAATGCAGAACACAAATGCCTTATGATTTTATTATTACAGATCCAAGGAACAAATGTGCTAATTTCCACTGCAAGACTAATATTCTGATGCAAAAGTAAATCTTAGTACTTGTAGACAACCAAATAAATCTAACTTACTATATTGAGCAAAGATTTGGTAGACATTACTATTGCATTGCTTTTGCAGCTCATTATATAAAGAAAATACATCGAGTTTTATCCTTTATACAGAGGAAAGATGGGCACAGCAAAAAGATGGCAGTTCTATCCTGCGTGCCTGTACAAACTGATTATCTGTGCGTTTTTGCCGTGGAGAGGAGCGCCATCGAGTGGAAGGAACAGGAACTGCAGATTGTATTAAACGAGGCCCAGTAGAATTGATATATCATAGGATCAAATGGCAAATGGCAAATTATTTTTCCTCGTGGACTGGATTTTTTTAAATTTTAATTATATCTATGTTTTCAAACCGAAAGACATATCAAAGTGGCGAAGAGAATCTTTCTCTCTTCTATGCTAAAATGACGTTAGGTTACTATTGGGCTCTATTTTTTTTGCATATAATCATTACTCTTTGCATTGTTCAGGTAGGTAGGTAGGTAGGTAAAATATCTTCTAAAATAAGGTGGACATAAGAGAGAAATCCTAAAATGTACAGCAATTGTGCACCATGACTTTTTATGGACACCAATCCTTTGGAGAACATTGTGACTGCTTAGCAGCCATATAATTATTTTTAATCAGCCACAGTAACATTTTATAGGGTAAACATTTTAGGTGGGTGTGCATGTATATAAGTTGGCAATGAAACAAAAATTGTATCTTAGCACATTGGAGTCTTAGGGCTCTATTTATAAAACAGGGAATCAGAAATTCCCTTAAACATTCCCTCGTTGGAATCTATCACGTTCATGTGTTTCAATTGCAACAAATTTCCACTGGTGAATGTTTGAGGGAATATCAGATTCCGTTTTATAAAAAGAGCCCGTAGTGTTGATTCATTGGTATATTTTTGCTATACCTTACATTTAAGAATCGTTCACACCACAACGCTTAATACAAGGAGCAATAATGTACTGGATATGTGTGATGTGATACATTGTACATGTACAATATGTTGCAGGGCAATGCACACATGCAAAGGTTTTGAGCACTGCAGGTCTATTTTTTTATTCATTGAGGTACATTCACAGTCAATTGAAAATAAATTGGCTAGATAACACAAAAGCAGCCATTTTTTTTGGCCATGCCACTTTATCTCATCATCTCTATAAGAAATTATTGTATGTATGTTTATTTCTTTTTGATGTATCTTTCACTCTTAAACATTATGATATGAAATGAGAATTTAATTCGACAAATCCATGTTTTGAGTTCATGCCTTTGGGTCTTCTATGTTACTAATGGGAATATTCTAGTTTAGTTTTATTGTAGACAAAACAAATTCTTTATGTTCTTTAAAAGTTTGTATCACACAGATGATTTGTGTTATGTAGCTGCATTGCTGATAGATATGTATTGCTACAATTATCAATGACAGATGTGATGTCACTTTCTTACTGTATGGGTGTATACAGTAGGCCATAGGTGGTAGGAGATGAAATGAAAAAGATAGGAAAATTTTTATATATATATTTATGTTATTTAGTCTTCAACTGATGCAATATGCATTCTGATGTGCTTACTAAAAGCATGCATTCAGAAGCATACACAAAGTAGGAACAAGCTGGGAAGAAGCCAATTCAATTATCAGTATGCATTTTGGATTGGAAGTGGAATACCCTAAGGAAGTCCATGCAAGCATATGAATAGCACACAGAGTCCATGCAGAATTATATATATCCTAACCCCATACTAATACTGTGACCTACCCCAACCCAGTTTAGAAATAAAAAAATAATTAGAACATTATCCTAAAAATGTATACTTTTTTTAATTTAAATGTAATTGTTTTTTAAAAAGAGGAACAGACATTTTAATACGTTAATTTGCATCCTATTTTCAATACTATAGCACCGATTACTTGGTTAGCCTTGATAAAGAAACACAATTACTATAAGCTTTTTGTCTCCTGCAGATAGCCATTGCTGCTGCATCTATCAAGGACTACAAGAGTGAAAAACAGAAAGTTAGATGTTTTTAATTCGATATATTACAGATAAAAAGGAATTTAGGTATATTTAGCAGGAGATCAATGGAAACTGGGCAGTCAATTGCTGTTCCAGTATAGAGAAGCATTCTAGCAATTACAACCAGCATTCAATAGCCAAATTAATTGAACTAATCATATGTAATCTAGCACAATCTTTTTATAAACAAATGTATAATCATATTTATATCCACATGGGAAAATGTAGATATCTAGAGATAGTGGTGGAAATTGATTAATTATTGCTCTATATATGGCTAGATCAAGATTTAAAAAGAAAACTAGCGCTATATAATAATGGCTGTTTCAGGACATGTTACCCAGAAATCCCAGAGCAATGCATTTCGAATTGCACATAGCTGCATACTTATTCTGGGTCAGTGATTGAAAAAGTATTGAATGCTGAACCTCAACCATCCCCTCAATCTTGAACAGTTGTATGGGCTCCTCTCCTGTACTGAAATTGCTTACTCTGATTTCACTGCACACTGGGAGCATCTCACAGTATGCATTAGAAGCTGCTAAAAGTTGTATAAGGGACACTTAATTTCCTAGCTGGGGGACACCCGGCATCATCTAGTCCCATCTGCTGATTTTGGTAAGGTGGTAATACACAGTAATAAGTCCAGTTTAAACATATTTTTATTCCAGATATAATTCTAGCTATGCAATTATCAGTTATTTTATCAATGACATTTAATTTAAAGTCATTTGGACCATTAACATGGTTGTGAAATGAACAAGGGGGAAACTTATTTATAAAAGCTAAGACCTGGGTCCTTCTGGCAAAGCTTGGACATGTCCTATTGGTCCATAATTATGTTAGGACTGCTTTATACTAAAAGTATTCTTTTCACTACCAGGTAGCCAAAATGATCAGCAATTTG
>NC_092860.1:16433516-16450758 GCF_032062135.1 Pyxicephalus adspersus
AGAAGTTTGGGGATCCCAGTAGTCAATGTACTAGTCGACAGGTTGCCAAACTGTCGACTACTAGACCTGCAATCACACAACATGGTACAGAAAAGTCTTCCACCACCAACCTCCTTTGTGGTTCTAAGATGTCATAAAACGGAATGCTGAAAAACGCCAAGAAGTTCATGCAAAACTGTGAAATGTGTTGTGCTCATTGATAAAAAAGGGAAATATTAGGGATTCATGATAACAACATAGTATTTCATATATGTGCAGTAGTCAACTTGTTCATAATAAAGTTATTCCTTTTACAATTCATCCCTTATATTTTATAGCATAGATTTGTTAAATGTGTGTTACAATAAGCCATGTTCTTTACAAAACCCATATTTTATCATGACCACAAGTCACCAAGGCACACTACATAGTACATTTATTTTTGTCTACAGGAAACTGACCCCATATAAAAGAGCAGTTGGTCAATCTTTTCCACCAGGCCAAAATTTTTCAGTCTTATGCCATAGTGAATCCCTAAAGGAAATGTAATGGCTTTCTCAAAAACCAACCAGAATTTTTGGATGGTACATTTCATAGACATATTATCATTACATAACTTGCGTAAGAATTCTGATGAATTTAACAAAATTATTCCACTTGGTCGCCTTACTCAAATTTGTTTTACATTTTCCAACATTTGGTATTTTGCATGGACAGATCAATGTATATTATGAAGACTGTGAACAAGGAGGCAGGTAAGTTAGGTGGAAATATTGTTCACATGGACACCTATATTCTACAAAAATTGATGTCAGACTTTGTAGTAATTGAATCTTCAATTTTGCTCCATGATCTGTTTCAGTGTTGTGTTACGAAAAGCTGAAGCCCCACTATCCTTTCGGCACATGCAAAAATATTAGAAAAGAAGAACCTTCATTTTCCCGGAATGTCAATTAACTGACCTCAGGCTCTGTGCACACTTCTTGGAAATACAATAACCTAATCAGGAGATGGCAATATCATAACTGGAATAAATTAATTTTAAACCAGAGACTGATATTTAAAGGTCATTTTCTGTTATGTATTGGGCCTGATTTAGTAAAGCTCTCCAAGACTGTAGAAGATAAACTATCATTAGAGAATCTCCGTGATCCAGCAAATCTGGAATGGATCTGGTCTAGGATTGAACATATTTGGTAACAAATAGCAAATGATTTTAGGAAAGTCATTCAAGATTTGCTAGATCACCCAGGTTCTTCTGATAGTCGATCTTCTACAGTCTTCAAGAACTTTAGTAAATCAGGTGCAGTATGTCAAAATTTATTTTTGTATAAATTATATGTATACATTAAATGTATTTTATTTTCTTTCTCTGAACAAAACTGTTTAATACAGAAATTTTATTATATCACGCACTTAAGATCCAAAGGTCCACACAAATACAGAACACCATGCACTATTAGGCAAAACTAAAACATCACAAAAGTACGGTAAGTTAGAGATGCAAGTTACATAAAAGATAAATGTTAATTATGCAGCTTTTAAGATATGATTAGAATATGCTGTAAACTCTCAGAAACCATGCCAGTCAGAAGTAATATATTAATAATAAAATTTTTTTAGGGTTGGCTATTTTAATGAAATTGGCATCAGTGTGAAAGATGATATATATTGTAATTTGGGTAGCTTTTAGGATTACAAGCATTTTTTTTAAGGTTCCTGGGGGTTAGGGAGGCCTATTAGTTTTATTTTATTAAGCATATTGTTTATTTTTTTCAGTTGAGTATTTTTTTCAGTTTCATATTTTTTTTTAGTTGAGTTAGATCATAGCATTTATGGATGTAGCCAGTATCTGCATGACACAAAAGCATATGACATGACTGCATGATTGAAAATCATTAGAAAAGAATAGAAAAAGGTATCAATTAACTATTTTAAATAAAAAAGGAAACAACTTAACTTAACTTAACTTAACTTTAACCTTTTTGTGTGGTAGGATGATGATGAACTCCCACCTTTTAAAGCCTACTAAAGACCTGACTCATTGCCGGTGAATGGCGCATGGAAAATATTTTGTGTGGATCATAGAAATCAGACGGCAGCTAGATCTAAAAGAGAACAGGAGTCCTAAAGGCATCTGTAATGATGGAAGGTTGTCAATCAGAGGGGTTGGGGACACATTTCAAGGGACAACTTTATAGAAAGTTATGCTGTCCTTGTCCATTCTAAGCTTCATCAGTTTCAACTCTGAGCACAGATATGACAGACTACATGGGGGTCTTACAGTGTGGCGCTGAGCTGTAAATAACAAAACAAAAATGGGGCATAGGGCACTTCATTGCCAACCATCTAAAAGAGCATTTTTTTCACTTTTTTGTCTTCAGGAGAGGATATAAAGGAGAATTTCTCAACAGCACAGAGATTTTAACTTTTCCATAGTTCATCTAAAAAGGTTTAAAGTATATGTAAAGCCTAACAATAAACTCCTCTTATTGGCCCTGATTTATGAAAGCTCTCAAAGGCTGGAGAGAATACACTTTCAGAAGTGAAGCTGGGTGGTCCAGAAAACATGGAATGGATTTCTAAAAATCATTTGCTATTTGCTAGCAAATGTTTTGAATCCTGGACCAGATCCATTCCAGGTTTGCTGGACCACCCAGCTTCACTGATGAAAGTGTATTCTCTCCAGCCTTGGAGAGCTTTCATAAATCAGGGCCATTTTCTCAGTTTGGAAGGGTTTTGGCAGGGCTCAGCAAAGTTTTATGGCCACTAGGCCATTTATGGGGTGGGCGGGAGCACACTAGCCTGGACCCGCCCTAATGGCTCCTCCTACCACCAGGGAACGCCCCCTGAAGTGAAATCCCTCTCCTCCGTATGCATTGCAGAGGAGAATGATTTACCTTCAGGGACCTTTCCCTATTTACCGCCGCGGCGGAAGTATCAAAGCCAGCCGTGGTAAATAGGGGAGCAACTGCAAGGGGGCTGCACCGGAGCTACGGCGGCTCCGGTAGTTCCTAACGTCCCCTGGCCGATCCGCCTAATGCCAGCTACCATTAGGCCGAATCGGCCAGGGGGCGTTAGGCCGTAACGAACTACTGGCTAGGCCGTATCTTGCCAAAAGGCTGGAGTTTGCCGACCCTTGGGTTATGGAGATGAGGAGAGGTGATGAGTAGAGGGGAATAGATGAAGAGATGTCTGTCCCCTTTGTAACCTATCAGAAGTGAAGTAGGCACGGCTGACAATACACATGAAATAATTCAGAGCTGTGTTGTCTTCTTAGATAGGAAGGTAGGAGCACAGTATATTTCAGGCACACAAACAGATATTTTTCTGCACTTGTGGCTTTTATTTAAAATACTGGAAATCAGTATGCATTTGCTCTGGCATGCTTTTAAAAAGGAAATTCAGATTCTTACAAATACCTATTTTTCCAGCAACCAGAAAGGAAAGGTTTATGTGCTCCGCACACTCGTCTGTTGCCATACATTGTATTTTATAATGTGCTGGACATTGCTTTGTATGCTTATATGGTGCCACCTCTGTGTACCTTGCAAACCAAGATAGTTTTATGGTTGCTCATAATGTTTTATTTAACTTTGGAGCATATACAATCAACAAATGTCAAATGTTTCCTAACTCAGTAGGTGTCAGTAGGTAAATTATAAGTCCCAATGTTCTATGACAATTCTATGTAAATCAGGTATGTAAAAGAGAATTTGAATGCTCCATGAAAGACAGTATGGACAGTATATCACTATTAGTATGTAGTATGGAGTGGGACTGGAAAGTTTGTCTGCTTGTTTATGCAAATCCAGGATTGTAATTAAATATATGCATACTGTGTGCTAAACCATTACTAAAAGTACACAAGTTGAGCTCTATGCGTTCAATTGAACATCACCTAGCCTAGTTTCATGGAAGTTGGGTCAGTTGAGGTCAAATTAGTGAAAAGATTTGTGTTAGCATTTACAATCTTAACATACACCTGTGACCAGACTTTAGATATTAAATAATTGCATATTAACTTCCTCTAACCTAGTGTTTCTCAACCCCTTCTTTAATTTCTATATCCATAGCTCACAACACATTAGTGTGGTGGTCTGTAGGAAAAATGCCTCTAATATTGCTGGCCAAAGGGAAGGCTACCACCCTTACAAAAAGATCATTAGTATCTGTTAAACTTACCTGAGAGTCACCATCTGATGATTGCTTCAGGACGTACTGGTGGTAACCTTTGGAGGAACCCTGGTTGGGAAACATTGGTCTAACCCATTCTACCTGTTTTTTTCCTTTGCCTTCCATTTCATGGACCAATAATCTAGTGAACTCACGCCAGCGGGCTCCCTACAGTCCCGATTGCACTGCTGTCACTGCTGCAGGCTATCTTTGCATTGATCTTCAGACTTCCTGCTGCTGGGGAAGTCAACATAGTCTACATCATGCATGCAATGAAGAAGAAGGAGCCCATTTTATGTATAATTAGTAGAAGATAGAAGACATGGGGCTAGAATATTATTATAGGCATTGGGATTTTTTTTGTAATGTCAATGGTGTGGGTGGAGGTAACCTGAAGAAAGCCTTAACTCGCTACTCTAGCTGCTTTAAATGTGATGTTATGGATTTTCAAAGCTCTCCAAGCCTAGTGAGGATACACTTTTATTAGTGAAGTTGGGTGATCCAGAAAACCTGGAATGGACTTCTTCAAAGTAATTTGCTTTTTGCTAGTAAATGTTTTGAATCCTGGACCAGATCTATTCCAGGTTTGCCAGATTACTCAACTTCACTGATGAAAGTGTATTCTCTCCAACCTTGGAAAACTTTAATAAATAAGGCCCAGAAGTTATGGTGGGTTTCCAACAGTTTAGGACACGCCTCTGACCAGTTCACCCACGAGCGGGATCAGGAGAGGGACCCCACTTGTGGGGGCGCACCGGCCAGAGCCACAGACCATGTCTCCCGTTCAGATTGCAGGCTCAGGGAAGTGGGCTCAGACCTGTGATGGGAGAGTGAGTGGGTTCTGGTATCATGAGGTCACTCTGGGAGCAGTTTCTTCCCCTTTGAATGACACACCGGTAAATTTAGTGGTCCGTGGTCTGAAAAGGATTGCAACCACTGGTAAAGAGCAATGTACTACATGTAAAACTAAAATGAAAAATGAAAAAATTTGTAATCTGTTGGATAGAATGATCATGTATCTAATGCAAAAACATCTGCAGTTATATATTTTGCCTAACAATAAAATTCAACAGAAGGTGTTGCTAGTCAAATATAAGGCCTAACGTTTCATGCAAATCAGACAATACATACAGTCTAAGAAGAAAACCCACAAATGATAATATACAACCAGTAGTATGTAGTAGAAATGGAAAACTTGTCTTCTGTCTGCTATTCAAATTCAATACTGAAGCTGAATGTGTGCATACAGTGTTTTAAATCATTCCTTTATCTCCTGCAGTCGTACACCCCTTATGGACCATTATGGGACACACCCCTTATGGGACTATAGATTTAGCTGGAACATTGTACTAATCACTTATGATACCTAAACTTTACATATATATATATATGTAGAAGTAACAAGAGAAAGTGCTTTTGCAAAAATGATTTTTTTAACTATGCTATCCTCAGGCATTGATAGGCATCAAAAAGTTCAAAAAATAATTTTAGTAGGAAGTAAGGTGTTATGAAGATGATGCAATGTATAAATCTGCACAGATAACACATAGGTAGATCCTTCTATTCAGGAGGTTTTAGAAGACATCTGGTTACTGCCATGGAGTAAAACAAGTTTTGCTCTTATACAGAAACAATGGTGATTTGGAGCAGTGGATGGTTCTGTATAGCTACATTTCCTGAGGATCCAGAATGAATATTTTGCCTTACTCAGAAGATATTGGGCCTATTTTAATTAAGCTCTCTGAGACTGGAGAAGAAAGGCGATCATGTTAGAACCCTGAGGATACAGCAGACATAGAATGGATCTGGCCCAGGTTTGAAATCATTTGCTAAATATTAGTGAATGATTTTTAAGCAGGTTTGCTGGATCACCTTGTTTCTCCCATAATACTCTATCCACTCCTGTTTTGGAGAGCTTTAATAAATCAGAGTGAGAAGCCTACAGGACACCAAAGACTCTATAATTGGGAGTAATTCTGGCAACCCTAGGGGTACCTTGTGCACTGTACCATCCCTCTAGGTTATTATAGATATAGAGGTAGGTTCATTGATATATATAAGGGGAAAAGCCAATCCCACGCTTTAAAGAAAGGAACATCATTTTATTTTTTATAAGAGATATTCCCCATTAAGTGAATTGGGATGTTAAACTGGCATACTCATACACATATATGTATGTATGAACATGCATGAGTATGTATGTATGTATGAGAATGCCAGCTTAACATCCCAATTCACATGCTGGGGAATATCGTTCATCAAAAAAATGCTGTCCTATTCCTCAGCAACACACATTCACCTTTCTTTTTCTCTACTGCTCTGTTCTGCCATAGGAATGAAAAGAAATAGTACTCATTGCTACTGTGGGTAAAATGGACAAGTGTCCCAGTTCTCCTTTGATGTGTAGGGGTAAAAACTAATTTTTTTTTGGAGATTCCTGAGGAAAGTAATGCTGCAGCCACTGAGGCCAAATGTAGGTGTGCGTAACTTTCACTAACAATAGGACGGACAAAAAACGGTAGCCTACTCATTGTATTCATGACAGATGACAGACAAAAGTCTCACAGACCGCTCAAAACCAATATTTACATATTATATCAGTGTTTCCTAATGAGAGTTCCGTGGAACCCCAGGGTCCCTCCAGAGGTAGATGGGGATTCTTGAGCTTTAGGAAGTTAGGGCCCTTCAGGTCACAATAGGTGACACCAATTATATTTTTGGCATTCTGTAATGGTGACATTCGTTCCAATGGCCGCCAATAGAAGAGGCATTTTTCCTACTGACCACCACACTAATATAATGTGAGCTGTGGATATAATAATTATAGCAGAGGTTCCCTAAATATCTGAACGTTTTCCCCAAGGTTCCCCCACATTAGAAAGGTAGAATTAAAGGTCTGTATTATATATTATCTAGCACACATAGACAGAGAACAAGGGTCAGTAGTACGTACGCAGGGTGAAGGGGTCAGTAGTCAGCAATGTTGTTGGTAATTTATATAGAAGTTCAGGAGTCAGAATTATGTCACAGAGAACAGAAATCAGTTGTATGTAATGTAGGCCAAGCCAAGCACAGGGTTCAGATGTAAGTAACGTAAGGAGCTAAGGCCAGTAACATAGCGTGTACGGGGCAGAAGTAACACAGAGCACAGGGGTCAGGGGTAGGATAGAGTTCAGAGGTCAGAAGTCAGTAATGCCGAACACAGCTTTTGTCCCATTTATTATTATTATTATTATTATTATTATTAATAATAATTTAAACAGCATTTATATAGTGCCAACATATTATACAACACTGTACATTAAATAGGGGTTTGTAAATAACAGACTAATACAGACAGTGACACAGGAGGAGAGGACCCTGCCCCGAAGAGCTTACAATCTAGTAGGTGGGGGAAATATAGAAACTGTGCAAAGTTTACATTTATAGACTTTATAACCTCTTATCACTGGGGAAAAAAATTATAATTATAATAATAAACTAGTCTAAAAATTCCTCTAGTCCAATGTTTCCCTAGCAGTGTTCCATGGAACACAAGGGATCTTCCCGAGTTTTTGAGGGGCTCCTTGAGCAATGAGCAATGTGTGACTCATTTTAAGTGACACCAATGATCTTTTTGGCTATTTGTAAGGGTGACATTCTTCTTACTGGTCATTCAAGCAACTAGCATTTTCAAAAGGAGGAGTCAGCAGCCAATACATACTGTTTCTTAGTACACATTTACACATGTGGGTGCATTTATTGCAGACCCAAATGTAAAAGTTCAAAACGTCAAAATAATTTTAATAAAAATCATTATTAATGTGAATAAAAAAAAACAGTTTCTATGATAAAACCTTCATATTCTTCATTAATAGGATCACCATTATTAAACGTTTAATAATGAGAATTATTTTCTGTCCATCCTACAAACATATTAAAGAAAATAATTATTCATTTAGTGGTTAAAGTCCGCCACCTGGAGGGCACTTATATTATTACACCCTCTGTTGTTGAAGCCATTATCACCTTTACTGTCCCCAATTGTTATAATAATAATATTAAAAAAAGGGATTTATATAGCACCAACATTTTACACAGCGCTGTACATTAAAGGGGATTAAAACATAAATAATGCTGGACTATATTTTGGGGTCCAAGAAAAGGGTTACATTTTTATCATATGCTGCTGTGTACAGTATTTACATTGTGAGCTTCCATTTTTCCAATTTGTCTGATCCTACCCTAAAATAAAAACTAAACCCTTGTAATGTAATTGTAAACAGAAGACCCCACTTTAAGGGACAACTGCACTGTTTTTATATTAGTAATCATCTGCCCCCCATCCTTCTGCCCACCTGGTCTTAAACTTACCTCTACCTCCTTTATTGAGTAAGGGGGGGGGGGGGGTATACCTGTCATTTAAAGACTTTTTTGTAAAAGAAATCATCAAGATAAATTATCTAAACATTGTCTGTTAATGTTCTATATTACATTTTTTATGTACATGGGTTCTGCTAACTGCAAACCGTTCTACACAATCTGTTATTGAACTTTCTTCCAATGTAAGTCCATAGGTTAGCTGATATCTCATAGATTCCCAAACTGTATGTAAATGCAAACCTATTTTAGGTTTAAAAAAATCTAATAAAGGTTTAGTTCTATAGTTCTATATATTTTTGTTGTCCTATTGCAAAACTTCACCTTTTTTTGTCCTAGTAACTGCTCATTCTACACTGCGGAGGTAAAGACAAAAGGGAGGGAACCTCCGTTTCTCACTAAAAAAACATAAAAAAACCCCCAAAAAACAAAACAAAACAAAATGACATAAAATGAAAAATGTAATTGTAAAAAAGGGCTACCAACCCTTTTTTTATGTTATAAACATGGTATGATAGCTCCGCTTTAACTTTCACTTCCCTCTAACGTCGCTTTGTACCTAATAGACAGAAATTGAAAAGAAATTACCCATAAAGCTCATAAATAGCAAAAAAAAAAAAAGGGAAAAGAGAAGAAAAACAAATGTTTTCTTTATCCAAAAATTGTTTTGGCTATATGCCTCCTGTTTATCTGTCTGCCACTTGCAACCCCTATTTATTGTACAGCGCTGCATAAATGTTGGCGCTTTATAAACCCTGTTTATTATAATAATAATAATAATAATGCAGGATATACTTTTCGAATGAAGGAAGAATGATTGCTAAGTATATGTTTGCTCCCTCTGGTGGCTAATTAAAAACATTACAATTGTTTCAGTGTGGGCAAACCTAAAATCTATTTTTCAGTATGTTTCTTACACTGGGCCTGATTTATCAAAGCTCTCCAAGAAGATCATTAAAGCTCTCTGGTGAAGCTAGACTGCCATAGGAGAAACTGTGTGATTCAGTAAATCTGGAATGGATTTATTAAAATCGATTTGGAAATGTTTTCAATCCATTCAAGACCCAATGTTCCACCAAAACATATTGTAACAGACCTAACAACACACAAAAAAGTAACAGTAACAGACCTACCTGTTGCAGAATGACAACACTAAGCCACTGGTTAAGACTATGTGAATGGGCCCTAAGTAGTCAATCAAACCTGAGCAATATGCTGAGACCATGCGCTGTTTACATTTGTTCTCATGCTGAATATCAATAATATTCAGTGAAATTATTATTCATTTCCTGGAATCCAACTGTAAGGAGATCAGAGTCAGACAACTGAAGGGAGATATTGATTTTAGAGGCACAATCTTGTTAAATTCACTGTTGTTTTATAAAGATGTACCTGCTGTGTACAAGTATCAAATAGTAAATATCAGATATATCATCATCTTTGGATGCTGAGTGAATAATGAAATAAATAAATCATTAATCAGCTTTTTTTTTATCCCAGATGAACCTTTATTATCTTTTTAAATAGGGAAAAAACACATTGGTGCCAATGGGAAGAATGCTCACCATTACAGTGCTAGAATACATTACAGGCTAGAATATTATCATTATAGACAACTAAAAACATTATTAGAGTCATGCAGCTGGTTCTACCCATGGTGTTGGGTCAAGAACTTGGCAGGAATTTAGAAACCTCTGGAAGAACCCTGGTTGTTAATGGCTGAGAATGGCTGCTCTGAACTGACCCAATGGACCCAGCTTGACTGCACATCCCTGCAGATTTCCCAGCTCTGGACACCCCTGTCCTTAGAGGGAAAGGTGACATTGCACCAAGTTTAGGGATCAGGGTGCTGGGTCACTACTGAAAAGGGATTTTTAAGAAACAAAAGGCAACAGAAACGAATGGTGACTGTAGTTTGTATGTGTTGGGATGCACTCACATTCTTTTTGGAAGAAGCTGTTCAATTACAAGGATTAAATGGTTTCAATTGAGCAGAGACAGATATGGGTTTTGAATGAGGACTTAGGGGCCCCAGGTGACCCAAAAGTTCTTTGACACACAGTATGTACATAGAGCACTTCTTTAAGTCTATCCTAAAAGAAATAGACCTTTGGGTGACCTTTCTGTGACTAACTACTGTTGAGAAAAAGAACACTTTGGCTAGGACTGTGTAACATACAACACAATGCAGTGGTATGGAGTATGTAACAATGTCCCTTACGTTGCGGGTCAGCAAGTTATAGGAAATGTGATGCACTTATTACACAGTCATCTCCAACTTCTGGCCATGGCTAAGAAAGTGGATGTGTTTAATACGTTTCAATGCTGATGGACTTTTTTTTAATACTATAGCAGGGGCACCTCTGGAAGATCCTCTAATCCTTTGGTACAGGGGTCCCCAACCCCCAGCCATCTGACAGGTGGGCCGCGGCTCTGGCTGGTGCACCCACCAGCGAAGTCAGGAGAAGGACCCCGTTTGAGGGGGGCACACGGGCCGGAGCCGCGGACCACGTCTCTTGGAGACATCGCAGGCTCAGGGCGGTGGGCGGGTTGTGTCTTCGAGAGTGGGCAGGTTCTGGCATCATGATGTCACTTTGGGGGGAAAATTCTTTGAGTGACACACGGCTCCCCGTGCATGTGCGGTCCGGAATGCAATTACCGATCTGTGACGTGCCAAATGTTGGGGACCACTGCTCTGCCATATACATGGCATTTCAAATGGGTGCTGTAGGAAATCTTTTTTTAGGCTCATCTACAAAGTCCAGTTCCTCTTTGGTCATGATGCATGCACTCCATCATTGCAACCCAGGTCTTTCACAATTTTAGCAACACCCCTAGCAGAAAAAGAAACACAAAACCTGGGTAGCTACCCCCGCACTACCTTTATGCCTATTTACTATGCCACTTATTTTAATGACCTGCACCTTTTATTCATTTGATCTCTTCAATCACAAGCAGAAGATTTCACTAAGGAATAAGAGACTTTTCTGGCTTTGATGTTTGGATCAATTAGAAAAATCTAAGAGTTAATAAAACGTTGGACTCAGAAAATGTATAATTACCCTGAAGAATAATCTAATATCATACATGAGAGGTAATTAAATAGTGCGCTGTTTACATTTGTTCTCATGCTGAATATCAATAATATTCAGTGAAATTATTATTCATTTCCTGGAATCCAACTGTAGGGAGATCAGAGTCAGACAACAGAAGGGAGATATTGATTTTAGAGGCACAATCTTGTTAAATTCATTGTTTAATTACCCACTGGCACCTGTGGAAGCTGATTCAATTATGTCATCAGTTTAAAAGGGATCTCCAAATTCCTTGCAAATTTGTAATTAATGTTGAGAATAATATTTGTTGAGCTCCTGAAGATAGTGGGCCGTTAATTATTAATGTAATTCTGTAACTGCAGCTGAACATTGTATGAATTTATCTGGATGTGCTGGATAGAGATATTGACACACATTTCTTGTATTTCTTTTATAATTGGTATAAAAGAAGTTTTAGCTACAAAAGTGAGGAGCTGAGTGTAAATTTCTATTCAGGGTCCTCTGCTTTCTTGCCTACCTTTTATAACCCCCAAGAATTTGGGACCCCCCAAAGCAGGTGGACCACTGAGTGCCACATGTGACTTGCTTTATTTATCCCTTTCCTGTTCATCGATCCATTATTTGCTCTAAATAGACCCCATGGATCAGCACATCCTGTCGGACTATGTATGTAGAGAATGGACTGCATGTACTGATTAGGAGCAAAGGAACTCTTACCCAAACAACACCTAACCTTGGTCATGTAACATCATCAATCTTATACCCAGGAATTGGTGATCCAGCAAACCTGGAATGGATTTCATAATTGTCATTTGCTATTAGTTAGCAAATGTTCCAATCCTGGACCGGATTCATTACAAGTTTGGTGGATCACCCAGGTTCACTGGTGAAAGTATATCCTCTCCAGTCTTGGAGAGCTTTAATTAATTGGGCCCTAAGAATCTAAAATTAGAGCTGGCATTTAGACGGGGTAAAGATCTTGATGTTAAATTTAACAGTTCTATTTTTTTGTGGGATTCAGTTTTTTATATTAATAAAAACTAAATGAGATCTTTTTCTTATTTTTTCTCTGCAGGTAGTAGTATGGCAAACCTATTCTGACATGTCATTGATTGCGGCTATTCAGAGACATGCGATTTATGCTTCTGAAAAATATTTAAGAACATACAGTTGAATAGCTCAGTGTTCCAGGTCTGTGGGGGCTCACAGATCACTAATTAATTACTAGGGGTGATATTTATATATGTATATAAGTCTAGACAGAAGAAATGACCTTGGGAAGATCTAAAAACTGCAAGAAAAGATATAATATTATAAATAACACAAGTGGGTCAATATATCTTACCATAGCTCTATATAACAAACATACCAGTATGGTGGTGCAGCCACATTTACATTAATTGAAAACAACATTGTGTAGAATGGGATTCTACTTTGATTACTGCTGGATAATTAATCAGGTAATTAGAATTACTGCACCAACAATTTAATCACATAACGTTGCAGGAATACAGACAACACAGCCACGCACCAGACATGAAAGATATGTATTAGGTGCTGGAGTGTTACTGTTTTTAGAAATTGGGGCAGCCGTTGATAAATTGAAAATAACTAGCAGTCATCAGCTGCTTGTAGGTCTAAACACACACACAGAACAGCTATTATCAAAATCAATGCTCTCATACAATGCCAGTATAGTGCTGCAGCTAAAACTCCATTCACCAGTGTGCCAATTAGGTACTAGAGGAGGCAAGTCTATTTTCTTTAACAATGTTTTCCAGCAGAAACAAAATTTTATGGATTTTGAATCTTCACATAATTGCTTTATAATTTTGACTTCAGTCGCCACTTTCAAGTATTCAACTTTGAAGCCGGCACTACGGTCAAACTGTGTCAAGTGCTGCCGAACCGGCATGGTTTGCTTACAGTTTGTAGAGCATGCTGGGGGCTTTGGTTTACTAACAGCTGGACGGTGTGTACTTTGTGTGTTTCAAACTACCACATCATGCCAGCTGTTGCCTCTTAACTAATTTAGCAAAAGTTTTGTTGATTTTCAGCAGTTATCCATGTCATGCGCCAAAACCTAAAAAGAGAAATTGGCTTGAAATGGAATAAGGGCGAATGGGTTTATTATGTTAGGCTAAAGTGCACCTGTGCTTTACAAGGAAGCATGCTTGTAAAGGAGATGAGAGAAGGAGAGAAAGATGATTCACGTTATTTCAAAGAAAGTATTAGGACCTCTGAAGTTTTTTTTTCTTTTGCTTCAAGTTTATTGAAATGCAAAACCTTCCAGTAAGTCCTTCCAATACCAAACCAAACCAAACCAAACCACATAACCTGGAAAAATAGGGCTTCTGCAAGATGGAATGGAGAAGTCTCCTTCCTTTCAAAGTACCCTTTCTGACAATGTTTAGGCACAAGGGCATCCCTTCTACTGCTGCTCAAAGTGGGGAGCAACGTTGGTGGAATCTGGAAGCCCCCTTCATTGGGAGCACCAGTCCATTACCCATTTTTTTAAATAGGTAAATGTAAAACATACCAGTCATAAAAAGTTGAGTTTAAAAAGTATTAGGGTCTATAAAAATGTCCTTTTTTTTTTTTGCTTCAGGTGGATTTTGTATATCTATATCGGTCTATTGGAATGCCAAACCCACTTTAAGCAGATCTTTCGGGTACCATATCGAGCCACATGGCTTTGAAAATTGGGGGTTCTATAAGATAGCAGGAGGAAGTCTGCTCCGATTGCAAAGTAGCCTTGTCTGCCAATGTTTAGAGACAAGGGATTCTTTTCTATATCTGTTCCCCAAAGCTGGGAGCATCTTTTGGTGGAATAAAGAAGCCCTTTTATTGTGGGCAATCAGATAACAGCCCTTTGCCAAGGGAATGAGTAAATGGTACATGAGTACCCCTTACCCATTCTCAATATTATTTAAATGTCAAAACTGATGGTAGTAAAAATATACTTGCTAAGTTTTACAAAAAGAGGTTAGGCTATGTCAATCATATCGTCCAACGATGTACATTCACGTCAATCATATCATCCAGCGATGTTCATCTATGTGAATCTTTCACATAGATGATCATCCTTGATGACTGTTGATATCGACAAGTAGCATTCCCATCACCAAACAACAGATCCCCATCGCTGGGGTAATAAATGAAATGATACCAATGACAAATTCTGAGATCCCTGGTGCCATTGAGTGACCTCTTTTGGCAATGGAGTGATCTAACCCCGGAGGTAGGGCAGTGGGTACTGTATATGCACTTTCTCTACAAATTATTTTTTTTTTACAAATTCCCAATAAATATTTTGAAGAAGCACCAACTTCAAAAATAAAATAGGTCACGTTAAAAGGTAGAAACCAATCCCTATTTGCTTTTTGGTGGTACTGTTTAGAAGGTAAGGCACTAAGAGCCTTTTTCCTTTTCAACTTTTAATATTGATTCCTGCGCACCATTATAAAAAATGTTCACATAAGCTGACATTATGCAGGCTTTTTTTTTCCCTCTTTGTAAGAAAACAACACAAAGGGCAAATTCCAGGCAAGTTTATATAAGTGAAGCAATGCATGTAGATGTGAGGTCATTTGTCCATTTGACCCTTTCCAAAGCACCTTTGACCCTACTATACACTTTGAACACTAAAAAAAGGGAAACCATGAAACTTTATCCATTGAATGCAATAATAAACACTTCCAATCTTCTAATGTTTTTGTCAACCCATAAGAGCACACCGCTAAATTAACGTAAATATTTCACACACAGATGGCATTAATCATTATGACTAATGAAGACGAGCCTTCAGCAAGGTGTAGTCTGGTATCTAAACGGGAAATGCCTGCAAAGTTATAATAACCAAGAAAAAAGATATGACAGCATGGTATTACCTTGTTATATTGTCCTCCTAATTACCTTGTGTCAGCAATTATTTGACCTGCCTGTCCCTGTAAGCTCCTGACCACAACCTGGAATTTGACAGGCTTTCATGTTTCATTACTAAAATTAGAACTCCGAGTCTTGACAATAATTGCATTTTTGCCAGATGATCTGTGGGTAGAAAAGAAAGACTATTACCCGCCGCAGCAATGTCATCAGTACTAATTTTATTTCTCATAATCCTTTCATATTCTAGTCAGATGGGATCCATATTTTGTTACCTAATAAAAATGTAATATTGTTATGCAGCAATATAAATGGGATGTTTGTTGCGCCTGACAAGGCAGCTATTTATGTCCCTAGACGGACATGTCAGTGTTAGAGCCATGGAACGTCAACGTACTGAAAATGAATGGAATCAAATTTCCATGATTCAAATATTTTGCAGCAGTTAACAATCACACTCCCTGGATGTATTATTTTCATCACTTTTGCCTTTTACAGTTTAACAGATTTCAGCTTAATAATAAAAAGAACAATGATATGCAGCGACCTTTAGCAACCAATCAGTATCATCATTCAGTGATTTAGTGTGGAGAGCTGCTTTCTGATTGGTTGATATGTAAACTTTGCTATATTATTAGAAAAATGTCATACTTACATACATATAAGTGTGGATTTAGGATACCTGGAAAAGAGAATAAAGTGAGTCAATCAAGCTCGGACCAATGACTTCAACCCTTGTACAAATTTTGAGGGGTGACTTCTTCTTATCTGGCTGCCTCTGGCATCAATAACTTGAGACATAGAAATTTAAGATGTTCACATACCAAGGTGAATTTTAACTCTGCAAGGGATAGAATAGGATAAAGCTGCTGACTTCATCTATCCAATCACATACAAGGAAAAATCCTGTTTTTTTTTACATTTCCTTGCATGTGATTGGGTGTTATTTGTAAAGTGACCTATCACCGTATTCACTAAGCTAAGTGAATTGTCCCTTGAAAGATTATAATTCACCTTGGTAATGAAACAGTCAGTATTCTATTTACTGCCACTACTGCCTCAAAATTATTGCAGGTTATAAAGTCAGATAAAAGTCATTGGTAAATTCCCAGGATCTGTGAAAGTTCACAAATGAGAGATAAGTTCACAGATTTGCAGAAGTAAGGAACAATCTATATCTCAGTCCCTGGTCTTTTACCTGGTCAGCCACTTTACAAGAGCAAATATTTTTAAATAGGATAACCCATCCTATTTCTTTTATATGGTGGGCTCACAACATCAAAAGTGCCAGTGTGTGTTGGATGTGTTAGCAGAAGGTGACATTATTGTGTATCAATATATAATTGACCTTCATAGACTGCAGTGGGGTTTACCAAAATTTTCCTGAACTTTGAAAAAGATAGGTCCAGGCATATTGACTCCTCATTCAGAACTTCTGATTTGCATAATTGCTCCACACAAAGGGTAGAACCACTAACATAGCAGTCCATGTTGTTATGGGTGGAAAGTGGGACAAAGGGACTTCTTCCCTTTTTACCCACCATGCTTAAATGGAAGTAAACCTGATTAGATCATGTACTGTTCTCGTGAGGTGTCACTTGACAGATACAGTGGCAGTTGCAAGGTATCATTTCTTCTTCACTGCTTCATCACTAATAACAGCAATGATCTTCTTTTTGATGATCACTGTCTACTTTGAATTGCCATCAATATAAGTAGGCCCTTTTCTGCTCACCACCAAAGTAAAGCTACGTACACACGTCAGATTTTTATCGCCCGATAATCGG
>NC_092860.1:16451471-16505031 GCF_032062135.1 Pyxicephalus adspersus
CGCAGCTTAAGGGGACATTTTCCCCCAACTGGCTACCAATAAGATACCAATACCAATAAGTAAGAGGGCCCTTTGTTCTCCCAGTGACCTACATACTACCCGTGTTTCCCCGAAAATAAGACACTGTCTTATATTAATTTTTTCTCCAAGAAATGCCCTAGGGCTTATTTTCAGGTAGGGCTTATATTTTGAGAACAACAAACCGCATTTATTCTTTAACAAAAAAATTAACATTTATTTCAAATGTTATCACATTCTGGAACATCAAGGGGGACCCCCCCCCCCCACCAATCAGTCTCGGAGGATGAGTCATCTTCTGGGTGATGTGATTGGTGATGTATGGGGGGGGGGGGGGGTGTCTTATTTTCGGGGAAACACAGTACCAATATAAGTGGACATTTTTCTTCCACTGACTAGCAATGTAAGGGGGACCTTCTCCCCTAACCAACAATGTAAGGAGATCCTTGTTCTCCCACTGCCCATCCAATGATATAATGAAGTCCTTCTTCTACAGACCACCAATATAAGTGAGCATTGTTCTCCCAAAGACAGCCACTGTAAAGAAGCCACTAAGGGTTTGCTTCTCCCACTGACCACCATGTAATGGGTACCACACTGACTGCCAATGTAAAATTGTCTCCTACTGATCATAAATGTAATGGGAACATTCACATTGTCACCAATTTACCCTGAGCATATAGACTGACCTCCATTGTGTAATCCTAAATATAGCTTTATATTACCCGGAAACATACATTTTTAGCTTTATTTCTATTTTACCTACACATGAATTACCTCTCTTTCTAACTCTCAGTTCAGCAATAACACCCCAGTAGTGTGTATGGGATAAAACAAATGAGGATTACCGGAAACTGGTAGTCCCCCAATCATCGGACTGAAGAAGCGGTCTTCGAAGTTGTGGGACGTAAAGGAACACTTTTCTAACTTTACCTGTCAGCCAACCCTGTTTAGTATATTAGCTAAATGCAATACAAGTGGTGTGATTCCAGTCAGTGCCCTTCTGAAGACAAACAAACATATTAAACTTGTGGATGGATTTTCACTTTAAAGTTCTTGCACATTTTGGAAAACGTTGACAAGAAAAAGCTATGATATTTGCAAGGATGAATCATATGACCTTTGATCCACACGCATTACTAGGAAATGATTGTATAATAAAGGTATGAGGGTGAGTAAGGTGGCTTATTATCAGCTTCTGCATGCAAAGTTTGGACGCTCTTTCTTCAGCTAGGAGCTTTTGAGTCTGATTTAGCTTTACAAACTTTACTTGTTAAAACATACATTTTTGCTGATTTGATAGAATTTCTTATTTTTGCTGATAAAAACATTTGCTTTTAGGAAAATATGTTACACAGCTAAGCCCCAGGGGTGGGCGGCCTCATATTTCAAGATTTAGAAGAAAAATCCAAAGAATATGAGGGAGTTCTGATTATTGTTTATCTTGGGGTGGGGAATGGATGGACAAACAGCCAACTGTGCAACCCATGAATTCCATTCCAATGGTGGTTTTGGGCTGTCATTTAGGTCCAATCATGGGCTGCAAAGGCAACCTCACCCTAAATCTCAGATTGCACTTTAATGGATTCTTTTAATTGATTCAAAAGAGATCTCCAGGGCAGTATGATCTGGTAAGGGTGCACGCCACCTTCTTCAACCTGTAACTTTACACACCCAGCAGCATGAAAGTGTCTCCCTGTCTGCTCACCACCTTTAGACAACTTCTATATCTACTAATGTAGTATCTCCTCTGAATTAGACAACCTACTTGATTAGCTGAGCCCTGCTAGCCCTTCTAGGATAAAATAGCTTTTTTTCCTGTCAATATCTGCTTGGCCACAATGCATCTTCTGTCTGTCCATTAACTTCAATGTTTTGTAGACCAGTCATTTTCAACCAGAGTTCTGTGGCACCCAGATATTGTGAGGGGTTCCTTAAGCTCTGGCTTATTACCCACCCATGAGTTAATGATCCCATAATTTTGTGGACAATGCCACTTGGCAAAGTTTAGCCAAACTGTAAATCTGTAAAGTGGGCATTCCAAGACCACCAGTGTCCATTGACCTCCTATGTTTTTAGCGGGGGTTCCCCAAGACCTGAAAATTATTTCAAGGGCTTTCAAGGGCATTTAAAAGATTTAAAGAAGCTGCTGTGGATGCATCTACCTCCTTTCATCTTCAGTGGGCAGAGGGCACCTTCAGTGGAAAAAGTTGTGTGGCAGGTTGAAAAAGTTCAGTGGAAAAAGTTGTGTGGCAGGTTTGACATGCCAGATTTAAACATCAGGGTTATTTTATATGACCTGTCTGTGTCTTCATACAATGTTATGTGGCTTGAAGACCTATCGTTACATCAAAATCTCCAAACTCATCCCCTCTTATGGCCAACTGTTACTCCTATCATGCTAAAAGATCTGTTCAGAATCAGCTCTTCTCTGACTACATGAGGATTTGTGCACACTAATAGGAATGAGTGAAGTTAGGAGTTTTCATTCCCCAATCATTTCGGAAGCATTTGAAAAATTTTGGAGAGTTATTTAGTCAATATAGAAGCTGCAATTAAGCTGGTGCTTGGTGTACATTATGATGCAATAGGTTCTAAATGGGTAATGAAAAATCATTTTAACTATCATAGAGGCCCATCATTAGCCTCACCATATTACATGTTTTTACAGAATAAAACCAACTGAAAAAATGTAAACTAAGATTGTAAAAGTTATAAAAATTGTAAAGTAAAAGTTGTAAAATTGTAAAGTGGCAGCACACAAATAACCAACATAAAATTATTTCTATACATGTGCACAGCATATAATAAAACAAATTAAACTATTCTGATTACCCCTCCTAAAAGAAAACCCCACAACCCAAACAGGGAAAATAGAAGTAAATGATTACCACATATTTAATTACAGGTTGATAAATAAAAAAACGGCAACCTCCGGACCTGAGGTGTGCCAGATTTTCAAAAAATGCAGATTTTTTGAAAGTTATACTTACCTCTACACACAGACCAGCCTTCCCCTCGCAGCACCCATGGAAATCTGGCACAGTTCCAGGGAGCAGGCAGCAGGGACGTCCCAACGTGTATTTAGTTTAGCAAGCAAGACCTAACAGCTGTTTGTGCAGAACAGCGCCATCAAAACATAAGTGGCCAAATAGCGTACTACAGTCCTTGTATTGAAAATGCGATCCAAAAATCATGCCGGGAACTGAAGGAACCGGATTATCGATGGCAGGATTTTTGATTGTCAACCTGTACAAAACAAAGATCGATTAAGCAGCTCAATGAGCTAAATTCGGAGTTTCCGACAACTGTGAAATCTGTAATTTTGCAGCAAATTCAATTTTCGCATAAAAACTCTGCCTATCACTAAAAAAGCATCCCCATGCATCCTCATGGCCCTGTTCAGCCCCGAAACTGTCTGGTGGCAGTAAGCTGAACATTTTCTAAAATGTTTGGGGATCCCTATGTTCTTATTTAATATTATGTAGATTTTGAAGATCGGCCTGAATACTGGTACTGATAAAGTAGATGTGAATCGCATAACCATACTAAAATCATTTTCAGTGAAATGAATGGGAAATGCACCAGTTATGAATTAAATTTGACCTATACTGGGAGATGATGTAAAATGCCACTGCTGAATGATAAATGCCTGGAAGTGAAGCTGATCTTACATATTCATTAGTCTCAGTCACACACCTGGAACAAGCACGCAGCAAGCTGTGTCACAATTAGCTGATCACCTGAGCTGCAAACTATTCTAGATCTGTGATTAGGAAAGGATTTAAGACCAGGATATAAGAGGAACAAAACACCAACCAGGCAAGCTGCATATTACAGATCCAAATATTACAAAATAAGCAGAAGAGTATGTTATAACCCAATCTAAGCCATGATTATGTGAGCAGTCTGTTTGTCCTTCTGCTGTTGCCATTAGCTGGAGGCTCTCCATACTGTAGGCTTAATAGAATGTAGAAAGTGGATTTGCCTTTCATACCTGGCTAATTATTAAGCAATCCATCTCATCACCTAATTATGTTTTCTGTGACCATGTTGAACCAGACTTTTTCTGATTCCGAGGCTGCCTGGCTTGGTTTGTAGTTTGATCTGTTTTATTACTTACCTTCCTTCTTGACCTTCAACTTACCTTTGGCCTGGGGGTTGACCTAGGGTCCTAAAGCAAATTCCTACCCGTTTAGCCTTTTACATCATTTCAGCCTGGAGCAGCAGTCACCGGTGGATCACTCCGGAGTCATCCAACAGTGCCATGACCCTACATTTCCAGGTAAGCAGAAGATCATCCCCCCGTAGCTTGAAGAATCCACTTACCTTGCTATGTAACATGATGCTAAACTTATGGAAAACAATCCTATGTAGTAAGCTTTTAAATACAAATATCACTGCCATAAAAGAGTTCAGATTACTAATGATATACAATCACAAGATGAAACCCACAGAAATGTAATTGTTCCCACAAGAACATGTCAAAGCCATATATGAGCTGTGACTTCTATGTAATCCAACAAACAAGCTGTGAAACATTTTGCGTTGTTATTACCTTCTGCTGGTCCCATTGCATCAATAAAGCATGCAGTACTACTGGTTATTACCACTATAGATCATATTTTTATATTAATTGTCGATGTTTATTGCCATGTGGCTATGCAATTACCACAGGAAAACATGAGTTTAAATTGCATCCAGAGAGTTCTCCTAATAAATTTGCTTACTTTTCCGAAATAAAACAGAAATTAGTTTTAAAATACCATCAAAGTATTTGTCTAGCCGAAGCTGATGAGGAATGGAGCAGAACTTTCATAATTAAGTTTTCGGTACGGATCCAGAACATAAAGTTACATTAGCCATCTGTATCTCTAATTAAAAAGATGAAGGAAATGTCCCCATAAAGCAATATTCCACTTTTCTAATACATAATTTCATAAGGTATGGCTGAAAAATAACATAATCTGTAAGTAGTTTTTAATGTTTTATTATGTCTGTATAAAGGGCAATGATGGGTCCCTTTTACAAGGTTACAAGACCGGTGGGTTTTTGAAGAAACTTCCCTTGAGTTTTAAACTCTATACCAGTCCAGGATTGGAGCAGAAGGCTCTTCATGGTGGGCTTTAGCGTCTGTACTGGAAAACAAAATAAAAGTATGTGTAAAGGGCACAAACCAGTCTAGTTTACAAGGTCTTATGATGAATGGGTATTCCCTAAACTGTAAACCAGTCCATGATTGGAGCAGAAGACTCTTTACATAGGGTTTGGCTTCTTTGTGGGAAAGCGAAATGAATGTATGCGTGAAGGGTCCCCTTTACAGGGCCCCATGACCAATAGGTAGTTTTTGTGTAATGGAAATTGTGTTTTTTTTCTTTCACATTAAATGTGGTTGCCAAGCCTAGCCGTATAAATTTGGAAGAAGAAAGATAGAAGTATGTCTCTTTGTGGCAACTTAGGTAGTTTATATAGTAATCTTGTTCAATAAATCCATACATAAAATGTCACAGGTAGTCAAACACATAAAATCTTTTCTTAGAATAACCGTATTGGTAGGTTCTGGGATGTAGTTTTGTTCAACAACTTTGCCTTTAACCTTTACAATAATTTTATCACATATACCAACTCCATAATATATTAGCCTAATACCATCAAAGTTCAACAAAACTACATCTCAGAACCTACATATACGTTCTCTACAATCCCCTGAGGAAACCAAATGGCGAAATGCATCGGGAAGTAGAGACAACCTTGTATTTCAATGTTATTCTGAAATAGGATTTTATGTGTTTGACTACCTGTGACATTTTATGTATGGATTAATAATCTAGTTGGGCTATGTTCAAATTAGGATATTGAACATGATTACTATAAAAACTACCTAAGTTCCCAGAAACAGCCGTTGTTCTCTCTTTTTTCCATATTTTTGTGTAACTTTACACCCTAAACTCTACATTGGTCCATGATTTGAGTGAAAGGCTTCTCCCACTGGGGTCTGGCTTCCGTGTTGGAAAGCAAAACATAAGTATTTGTAAATGGCAATGACGAGTCTTCTTTACAAGATTTCATGACCAATGGGTATTTTGGAGGCAACTACTCTTAAATTCTAAACTCTATAACAGTCCATGATTGGAGAAAAGGCTCTTAATAGTGGGTTTTAGCTTATGTGGGCCTAAAACCCCACCAACAAGAGGTTTTTCTCCAATCATGAACTGTTTTAAGTTTTTTAAGCTTTAAACTATTTATTGATCTATGTTGAGTGGAAAGCTTTTCATGTGGGTTTTGGCTTCTGTGTGGAAAGGTAAATATAATTTATAAGTAAAGGCCAATGACACCCTTCTACAATGTCTCAGAACTAATGGGCATTTTGGGCCAACTACCCTTAAACTCTAAACTCTTTACTTGTCCATGATTAGAGCATAGGTTGACAATGCTCAATTCTTTACTGTAACTATGGGAAAGCAGCATGTCTCCATATATTGCTTGTCCCTACAATAGACTATCGCTTACCAAGAACAGATGTGCAGAGCTGGTAACACTGCTTGAGATTTACCTGTAGCAGAAGCAATATGCACAGAAACTTATGAGCTCATTAGATTTCTGGTATGATCAACAGGTATTTTTTTTGCACATTCCAAATTGATATAACTTAAATGCTTTCTAAATATCTATATTTGACAGACCAAAATAAAGCAAATAAGAGAAGTTTTTAAGGGTGTACATACACTTTATCTGATTATGTGCTTTGCTAATGCAGAGCTCCAGATCCAAAAAAGTGTAAGCCAAGGCAAAAACATTTGTTTCTAGTTTTGGATGGGGTAAGGAAGAAATAAATCCCCTGATGTTTTTTTTTTTTTTTTTATTGCTATTTGGGTGTTGCAATTGGGAGATGGATCCCTAATTCTGTACAGCTGACAATCTGCACCAGGGACACAGACAGTAATGGAAAGACAGGGCTTCCAGCCTCCTCCACTCCACTAAAGAATATATATTTGTTTTGTCTGTGTTGCTGTTGGGGTGTTTCACTTTAGTAAAAAATTGCCAGAAGGACAAGAAGTGAAGGTAAATCTCTCTAACAGAGCCCTGGAAATGGGTAAAACCCCAAAAAGAGTTCTAACCCTTTCCAATCTATTCAAAACTAAGAAAAAAAGTTTGGCTGGATATACTCTTTCCTGCTGATCTGTTCGGCTACCAGGAAAGAAGGCCATGTGCAGGTCAAAAATTCTGGAGTCATATGCTTTAGAAGGCAATAGACCCCGAGTTTGTCAGTGCTACATATAATGAGCAGGGAACAAGAAATGAGAGGTAAGTTGGGTTTATACACTAAGCATGGGCACTTTAATATTACATAGTACTTATACAGTACCATCATATTACACAGCACTGTACAAAGTCATGTCACTATCAGTCCCCCTAAGGGGATCACAATCTAATGTCCTTACCATAGTCATATGCTTTTAATACCGTCTAGTCAATTTTAGGGGGAAGCAAATTAACCTAACTGCATGTTTTTGGAATGAAACCCACAAAAACACAGGGAGAACATGCAAACAGTGTCCTGGCTGAGATTCGGACCTGGGACCTAGTGCTGTAAAAGGCCAGGGCACTTACCTCTGAGCCACCGTACAGCTTAGTAGATATTATAGAGATAAATTGCAATAAAACAGGTTAGTGTGTTTTATTGCAGAAAAGATATAGCCTGTGCCTGCAATAAAGAACCTTTCAGCTTGCAATTTGTTTCATTTTTAGGTTTTGTTTCTCTTTAACTTGTTTTTTTATGTGAAATTCTATTTGCAAAGTTTACTCTACCACTGACCCACCTTAGAATATTCTACTTGCCAATAACAGAAAGTTATATGTTCAGGTTGACAAATCTCAAAAGGAAATATTTAAAATCACGAGCGAATTATCTTTATATTGCGTTTCCGCCTTCCTTAATTTGTACTTCACACACTTGAGAAGTTTTCGAAAGTGATTGCCATTATCACAGCAAATAAATAATTGGCTTGGTGGGTAGGGAGTACTGGGTGATATCTCTGAAAGTTATTAACTAGAATGTGTGTGACATTACTAAGAATGAACGACCGGGGCAACGTTTCTGCCACCAGATGGCGGTGAAGCTTCATTAACGGATGATTTTGCCGTTGTAGCCATCAATTTATATTCTGCGGTAAGGTCACTGGGAGTCTGGGCATCAGACAATACACGTCTCTTCAATAGTAGATTTAATATAGAGATTCGGTAGTCATATGAATAATTAATATTAGGATAGTATCAGAGAGCATTGGCATTTTCACTAATCATTTAGGAACACATCATCAGAAAGTAATGCTGCAGTGGGCTTGATTTATAAAAATTGCAGGAAAGTAAAAACCCAGCTATGGCCTACTGCAGTCAGTCAAGTGTTAAGAGGACCAAAGATTTAGGAAGTAGCTGGGTCATGCAAGCAAATTTCATCTATGCTCCGGATCTGTGTCCTCTGGTTCTCTGCATATTCATGAGTGCTCTGTGTTTCTCTTTATACTCCCTAATATGTAGAGAAAACAGACGCAATGGGCCTGATTTATTAAAGCTCTCCAAGACTGTAGAAAATGGACTATCATGGGAGAACCTGGCTGATCCAGCAAATTTGCAATTGCAATTTCTTAAGTTATTTGCTATTTGTTGACAAATATTTCATAGTAGGTTACATAGTAAATCAGGTTCAAAAAAAGACCATCAAGTTCAACCACTAGGGAAATAAACATATCCCAGATATAAAACCCTATGGACATAGTTGATGCAAAGGAAGGCAAAAAAAAAACCCTGGTTCAAATTCCTTCCTGATCCATGAGTCAATCGGATGTTCCCTGGATCAACAGTCTCTGTTATCTTTACTTTAATACCCAGTTATATTCTTCTAGAAATAATCCAGCTTTTTCTTACAGCAATCTATAGTAGTTGCTGAAACTTCTTCCTGCGGGAGCAGATTCCACATTTTCACAGACCTTACAGTGAAGAATCCCTTCCTTATCCAGAGCTAAAACTTCTTTTCCTCCAGATGCAAATAGTGACTTCTTGTCCTTTGTAATGACCTTAAAGTGAATAGTTAACACTTAATATTTATATATATAGACTAAATCCTTTTCAAATTGAAAGTTTACTCTGAATTTATGTTGAATACATACATTGCTCCTTTTAACTGAACAGAGCCCTTGCTATTCTACAAGACATATGAAGTCCTGGTACCTTTACCTTCACCTTTTGCCATTGTTGGACTATATCTTATCCTGCGCCTTCTGTTGATCATTTCCTGTTCAGAAATACATTTAGTAAAGCACAGTTTACAAACAGTCAGATATTTGCTGTTTATACGAAACCTTTGCCTGTTTGCAGCCTTCGAGTATCAGGTTTAGACAACTTTTGCTCTAGGTAAATTCAGTTGGAATTCAGAAAAGTTTCTGGACTTTTCCCATACCACATGAGAGCACAGGGTCTGTCCCTATGCACCAATGCTGTCTCATGGAGTCAATCACATTTTCTACTCCACACATTTTTTCATATCTCGTGAATACTTAGTTTTTACTTTCTCTTCTATCATTGTCTTTATTGGATTCCCTTTGTTTAGTTAAATAATACCACTTACTGGCTCCTGCTTCTACTTCTAGCCTCACAGGTGACCCCCAGCACCCCAGCCATGTCTCTGCTCATTTGTTTGTAGCTGCCAAGCATTTGCTGTCATTCTGTCTTTAGGTTACCTGCCATGTCTGCTGGCTGAACTGACCTCTGCCTCACCATAATGCTGCTTGACCTCACTGGATACTTTTGTGTGGATTTTATTACCTGTGTTTGACCTTTGGTTCTGACCCTGACCTGGACTCCTTTCTATCCTTGGATACCTAGCAGGGCCACTAACACCTGTGTATGACCTTTGAATGTGACTCTGACCTATCCTTGTCTAATGCTGTGGTTGCTGGCCAAGTATTAATCTGTAGGCTGTTGGACCTACACCAGTCTTTGCTTTCCAGATGCCATACTTTTCCACATGCTAGTTCTGGAGGCAACCATGTGCTGGAATGGAGCAACTAGCACACTATCCTCTGTATTTTAGAGTGTGATTTTAGAATAGGGGATTGGGGTCTGGTAAGCACGGACACAGAACCAGGGTCTTACCGCCATGTGTAAAGGAAGAATTCAAAAACGTTGTGCCCAGACTTTTTGTTACCAGATTTTTTTGTTACTGACAAAGGTGTTGAGATCCATGGGAATTTTAAAAAGAGTAAAGCCAAAGATTTAATCATATTTTGTCCCATATGTGTGTGTATATGTATTTATATATGTATATATATATATAATATATATATATATATATATATATATATATTCTGTCTGTAATTGATATGAGCTGCTAAATAAAAGAACATTAGAAGTACCTCCAATCTTTTTCTTTCTATTGATAGCTGACAAAGCAGGTCTTTGCTTGATCCAAGGTCAGGCCCGGGATATGAAGGTCAGCGCACAGGCTGTGATTGGTAAACAGGATGCTTGTCACATATCTCCATCCCAGACAAGTATTTATCAGCACATTTAGTTCTGACACCAGGACACTGCATCCAATCCACACATCATCTTTTTCACTCTCTTAGCTTCTCTCTTCATCTCCAGGTATCTATCTGTCATTGTCACTCTTCCAGGTCCTTTCGCAGCCTCGTCTCTCCTCTCTTCGTCCTGTTTATATGTTACTTTTTCTTGCTTTCTTCTACCTTTGCCCTCCCGTTGATTTTCCTTGTCATTGTGTATATCTCAGCTCCCTGTTTCACTGGTCCATAAACTGACCTTGGCTCCTATGAAATCTATCAAAGCATTTTTCAGTAGGTATTTTAGTTTTGCTTTATTGTAAGAAATTTGTGACACATTCATACTGCTAAAACTGGTTTTCTACATTACCTATGGATTATAAAATGTGTCCTTCAGATTTGTAAAATAACTTTTTATTCTTTTAAAATGTTTTCCTCACTCATTTTAATTGAACAATTCTTGTTTTTTCTTTCGCTGTTAATAGTAAAAAGTGAGAGAAGAGTTGCTTACCGAAAAAGTACATTTCTTTATGGTCTTTATTCACCAGTAATTAGGTAAGTAATTGATCAACAGTACTGATCCCAGCAGTAGCACAGTGGTTTGCAACTCCGGAGATCTACCTGAACGACATGAAAGATCCCCAGGGTGTAGTGCTCTCACCAAACACATCTTTTCAGCCAATGTACTGTTCACACTGTTCCTCCTACCTTCCTACATACATTGTACCACAGTAACCCGTTTTGTACCCCCCAGCACATTTGCTTTTTTACTGTACCCCTTCTGCACATTTTACTTCATTGTATTCCCCTGCATATCTGTACCACCTCCCTGCCCCACTCATATCCGTTCCATCCACTATACCCTTACTGCATGTTTCACCATTGTACTCCCTGAACAATTATTTGACCACCATATTTCCCACGAGTTTTACTAATGCACTTCTATGCAAGCTTGCCAAGAGCTGTAGGAAGCCACACTGGTGTACGTCCTTGTCCCCTGGCAGGGCAGAACCCGCTGGCACAATTCTCTTGCAGACCTTACCCTTGTCACTTTCCTCATTTGGTATGTCTCTGTGGTAGGCACAACAGCCCGCAGTCTCTTCCTTAACAACAGTCCGATTGGATGAGCTTTGTGATGTTACTGCCATCATCCTTTGCACTATTGCTGCTTTTCGAGACAGCTCTGCAAGCCATATCCATTAATATGCATACCTGAGTGCTTGCATCTGTTTACAGCCAAACTGCCAGTGATGGCCACATCAAGTGGCATGACCAGGTTGTGATTTACCAATAATGGTGCTGAGATCTACTTGTTTCTATCCCCACAATAGTAGAACTATCAGAAAAAAAGGACATAATAACAATCAGGGTGCTTCAGCCATTGACAGTCCCAAGAGTCTGTCATACTCTACCCTCATTTCACATTATATTAGTGTGCTGGTCATTGGGAAGGTTGTCACTCTTACAGAGCCAAAAAACCATTGGTGGCACATAAAGTGACCTAAGAGGCACAAAATCTTCATTGCTTAAGGAGCCGCTGGCAACTCTAGAGGAACCCTGGCTGAGAAACACTGAAATGGTCTATAAAACTGATTTTCGTTTCTATGTAAGAATTAAACAATTTTTGGTTTCTGGTATAAAACATGGCAAAGTTATTTCCAAAAAAAAATTGCTCATTTTTTGTTATGAAATGTTAAAAAAAATTACAGCCACAAAAGACAGAAAAAAACAGATGTTACAGAATTGGCAGTCATCTGTAAACTTTGTTGGTGGAATTTTTTACCTAAAATGCTTGACCCTTAAAACTTTTTTGTGGAACAAATTTATTACATCTAGAAGTGGGACTGTAATTATAAAACTACAAGTAAAAGTTACAGTGTTGCCCATATACACTTATTGGGTGCTCGTTTTAATTTTTCAAGCTGCAAAAATACAAAACAATTGTACTATAAATAATTCCCAGGTACTTAACCCTCAGAGCAAAATAACTAAAACCTAATTCAAGTGTAATAATGGAATGTCTCAGTTATAGATGTTGCTATATCAGTGTAGAGGCCACATACCTCCACCAAGAAGACTCTGCTGGTTACTATTATACTCTGTGAGGCTACACTGCAATAATGCAACACAATAATTGCTTGTAGTGCCTACAAGAACCTACATTAGTCATCAAATTCTGAATAAATCAAGACTACACCCTGACACCTTCTGGCACTTCTTCATTCAACTTTCAGATCTTCAGTGGTCAGTAGAAGGCATTTGACAATTGAATGATAAAGGTGGCACTTGGTGTTAGGAGGGGGTGGTAGACTTTCATGACTTGGTCAGAAGTCAAGGCTCCATTTACAGCATGACCTAGAACACAAGAAATCTCCACTAAAGATCAATAACAAAATGATTTAATAACAAAGGCACCACAATATTCACTGCCAAAAGGCACACATGCATGTGCCAAATATGGCAAATTAGAATACTGTGTGCAGATTTAGTTGTAACTCATTAAAAACATTCACGTATTAAAATATTTTTCTGATTGTAAAAGAAAACCCCTTAATGACCTCTGTAGCTACAGGCACTATGGAGTGATTGATCATCAGATACATGAGAAATAAACTCTGAGTTGTATTCAGATTCTAAATAATTGTCTTACTCCTTTCTCTGTGACAGCTTATCAGACATTCAGCTTTCTAATAATTATTTGCCACTTTTGTAAAAAAATGCCATTTTATGTTTACTGTGTACCATGGTAGATGGATTTATGAAGTGATAATCATATCTAGTCTATGTACACTTTTTCATATATGGCAATCAGTTACCCCTTTTGCATGAAGGTAATAAGCTAAAGACTTTTGCTACCAATGCCTGTTTCCACTTTTATAAATTTGATTCCATAAAAGTGGTGTTGAGAAGTATAAAAATCTATGATTGAAACTCTTCATAGGTAGCACCTTGTGATTGTTAGCACTACCTCTAGAAGTGATATTGCCTGGTTCAGCTGACCAGTTACCTGCTAAGGTGTGTGGTCTGTTAATGGCTGTGTGCCAGTCTTATTGAGTGTACTGGCTAAAGGTGTCTGGTGTCCCAAGCGAATTATTTGTGGATGGTGACAGTATGAATATTAGCGTATGCACGTTTTATGTATTTTTCCTGCATCTGGAATAGGCAATTTTGGATTCTTTGTCAATTTGCAAGTGCATTGGCCTATTCCAAAGATTGATGATGGACCACAATACCATACACATTGGGCCTGATTTAACAAAGCTCTCCAAGGCTGGAGACGATAGACTATCATTGGGAAACCTGTGTGATCCAGCAAACCTGTAACAGATTTCTTAAAAATCATTTGCTAATAAATCCTGGACCAGATCCATGCTGGATCACCCAGGATCTGCCATGAAAGTCCATTTTCTCCAGTCTTGGAAAGCTTTAATAAATTAAATCCATTGATTGGCCTACCTAGTCTCTGTACACTCTATACCCCATCTATGACAAAAACCTTTTTTAATCCCCCTCAAAAGAAATATTGGGCTAGTCTTTAGGCTCAACTGAATGTTAGTTTAACGCAGCTCCAATAAGAAGGGAATATGAGCTTTGTTGACCATAGAGCTATAGGTTGATAATAAAAGGGGGCTTGCTGGACCTCTGCAGGGGGATCACTGTTTGCCTAGAGGCTTTTCCACTGAGGAAGGGGTGCTTTTTAATGAAAACCAACTGTATAGTTAAAATTACATGAGTATAATAAGCTGTTTGACATTTTCTGTTCGCAACATATTTAATATCCTCTAATTGTGTATTAGTGACCTGTGTGTATTAGTCTTTATTAAGTGCCTGTTATACAAATGTATTGCCAACCTTATTCACTGCACTGTCTGCCCATAGAAGGAGAGAAGAAACCGATCATTGCATTTCATTGAGCAGTTCAATAATCCTTCTTTTATACTTCAGGGTTTATAAATAATCTGCATTATAGCAATTCTGTTCTATGCCAAGGAAATATAAATCAAGTTTATTAAATGACACTTATAATGAAGATTCATTTTACTTTATTGTTCAATCAATATATTTATCCTAAATGAATTAGCGATTCTGAATGCAGACCAGATTTTAATAGCACTTTTGTTCATCACCTTCAGTAGGGACAATGATAGTTATTTGCTGTACAGAAAGTACAAAGTAAAAGGACGGTGTGAAGAGCTTCAGGGGGGAGCTTTTAGAATTTTAAGTTTCCTTGTCCTTTATATTTCCATACCATGAGCAATTGAGGTGGTCTCACTGTACAGAAGGATTTCTACAAAAATTTGGAGCATATTCATGAGAAATTGTGACCATTTGCTGAGGTCAATAGTTGACTCACACCTCAAGTCATTGCCTGTTGTAACATTTAGGATTCATAGCCAGAATTGGATCATTGGTAAAGGTGGGATGAAAGTAATTGTGGGGCACTGTACATAGGAAGAAAAGGCACCAGACCAAAGAGTCATGTCTGTGGTCAGTCTTACCATGCCAACCAGCTATCACTGCAACCACTGCCACCTTTGGAGACCTGTCCACAGTACTTAGTGGCAATTTCAGCCCTGGGTGCTGATGTTGGGCAAGAAGACCCATCTTACAATCAGTGAAGCAATGTATCCCAAGCAACTTCTGGCTATAAAAGCAGACACAGAGTGCTGAAATGACTTAGGTGGCAGGGTGGCAATGCAGGTGCACGTTACACAGGGACAGAGCATTACCATTCTATACTAGAAGGAACCTGAACAAGGCTATTCATGGGAAAAAATAAAAGCTGATTTGAAGATTTTAAACAAAATATTTTCAAATTAGAATAATATTTAAAGATTATATAAGCTTTTAGTGAATGATTGACATGTACATTAAGGGATCAGGCACATGTTGTCCATTGTGTGCTGAAAACTACCGGGGTCAAGCTGTCAGTGGCAAGAACTAGCGTGCTGTCAGACGAGAATACCTTGATTTGGTTTGTATTGTGGTTTGTGTTAATTGACTCTCTCGTCTCTATTCATTTATAATGGAACAGTAACATTTTAACAAATAATTGCTTCTTGCTGAAGTAGGTTGGAATATTAGAAACACATTTTCTTAAAGAACAGAAACGGCATTACTTTCAACAGAAATGACTTTTGGTTTGTTTACTCCTTAAGAAGATGGTAGCAAGCAGATGATGAAAAAAATAATTAATATGAAATTGCCTTCACTAAATAGAAGTCGTCACTCCAGTGTATTTGTCTCCATACTGCGGCATTGAGCAGCTCAGAGAATTAAAGAACATTATGCAAAAAGAAAAAAAAAACTTAATAGATGACTTTGTTTTGCAAGCAAAATGCTTTTTCTTGTACAGTTCAAACACTATTTTGTGCTGCGCACAAAGACCGGCTTGTGACAACTGATAATAGGATGTGTAGAAATGTTATTTTCTGATCACCATCAAAAAATAATTCAATAATTTGGTCCATATTGCCTTTGTCCACACTAATAAATCTGTCAAATTCAGGGTTCAAAGTGTATGGGCAATACCGCAAATACATATTAATGACCAAATGTTCTAAATATAAATTATTTATAGCAAAAAACATTTTGTATTCCTTAATTGTGAGAAGTTGTAAAAGCTAAAGTCTAATCTGCTAATATTTTGTCTTCTCTTCCCCCTTACATTCTCATTATTTTCATCTTTATGTTTTTAGTAGAACATGCCAGAGAGTAACTTCCCCACAAAGGTTGTGTTCACTGCAAATTTATGTAACAAGAGCATCATGGCATGTATGGGCTACTGTTAACTGACATTCCTCCTAAAGAAGTGGGTCACTACCTGTGAAACGCGTTGGTGTTTCTTAGATATCGGTCCTATTATGGAACATTGATTACAAAAACAACCTTGAATGTGTTTTAGTTTTTGTCTTTTGTTACACATATATTGTATGATTATAGACAACAAATCTGTTGATTTTAAAGATTTTTACCTTAAGTTACTTAGTGAACTTTTGATATTTATAGTTATACCCACCACTAGTTGCAGCTTCTGGTGAGTAGTAATGAGCCCACTCTTTTTATGTTGTTAGTATGTAACTTATTTAACCTAATTTATCATCCGCTTTCTCTGTGCTTCCCTATCCAGGTCAGGCAGATCATGGCTTGTGAGAAGGTCCAGTTGGGTTTAGTGTTGTCAATCATGTCACTCCTACCAAAAGCTTAAAAGATAATTGGTGTCCTGCAGCTGGCTGGCAATGGAGTTGGCCCTGGACTACGCAGATGGGAGGTTTGTACGTCACGGCTCAAAGAACCCCAAACAACCTTTGCAGCAACCCTGGTTGAGAAAGGCTGATATAGGGGGAAGTATTAGGTTGGTGACGTTTAGGCATTTTTACTAATCATAAAAGTTTTCTATACATTTTTAATATCATTTAAGTTTTTATTTTTACCTTGGGTTCAGGTAAGGATGAGTTAAACTAGAAATGCTGAACCACCATATTAGTTTAAATACAAGTTTATTTCTTTGTAAAAATCAAATCAAAGACTGTACACAAAGCCAATGCCATTTCTACAGCCTATATCGCCTTTGTATCTGGGCAGTACTGTAAAAGTAATATTATTCCTATGTCTGATTCTCTAATAAATGAACCTGGGGACAATTATCAAATTCCAGTATACTGCATGATACAATGAAGAAGTAGTAAATTGATAGTTACCTAGAAAATAATGGGAACAAATTAAACTGAAAAAGAAATTGTAATCATAGGAATAATGATAATCATAGGAATAATGACAATCACAATAACAGTAATTATAATAATAATCATAATCAATGTTCAAAAACTTTATACAGTATAACAAACCTTTAAAATGATAACACTCAACAGCATGATAGAACACATAGAATAATAATGTTAATCATCATAATAAAACCACAAATGTAATCCATATAATATCAATTTAAATGGATGATCATGGATCAAGTTAAACCTGTCAAAAATGTAGACCAGGGATAAATATATGTTTCTAGTAAAATCTTTACTTGCTAGTAGACTTTTTAATTATATAATAAAATGCTATAGTAAAATATATAAGAATACAGCTAGTGTTTATCTATTAAAAAAAACAATGAGTTAGTAATAGTTTCAAATGACGAGCAAAATTGTCTACAACATGCTGATGACGGTATTTAAAATTAAAAAAGTATACATGGATCAGTAAAAAACAGTTGGAAGCAATAAGGGGCAAGTAAAGAATTGTCTGAGCAACTTCAACGCGTGATAAATAGAAGACGGGTGGGTCTTGTTGGGGGTTCCTTTGCATGGAGTGGTTATCAGGGGTGTAGTGGGGCGGGAAAACTGTGCCCTTACTTTTTTTAGGACCCCTGTATAAACTCCCTCTGCACGTTGGCCACTGATAGCCACACTATTACCATGTCTCCTCTTCTATTTTTACGACTATACCCCTGGTGGTTACCACTTACCAGTAGAGATCCAAGAAAGGACAACCAGTGTACTGGTGACAGGATCAATGGTTGCTCAAGGTTCACTGATGACCTATGGACCTATGAGGCTATGACCAATAGGAAGGCTAGCCAGTCTGATTTGGGCCACTGTGGGAGCTAATGTAGCAGACTATTTAGAGTGCTCATGCTGATCTCTGTGCGTCACCAAAAGTGCCTACAATGGGCATCTGGGCCTCAGAACTGGACCACAAAGCAATGAAAGAAGATGACCTGGTTTAATCACATTTCTTTTAGATTATGTAGATACACTGTGTGGGTACCTTGCGGAAGAGATAGCAGCAGGATGCATTGTGAGAAAAAGGCAAGCCAGGGAAGAAACTTCTTCCAGAATAATACAAGAAAAATTTGAGGTCTTGTGGGGTCCTTGCCTCCAAGGGCCAGAGCTGTTTTGGTGGCACAAGGGGGACTAGATAATATTACGCAGGTCGTTGATAAGTGTAACAGATCGTCACTAGGTTAACTAGAGAGCTTTTAGTTTAAGAAAATAAATCAATGCATGTGGACTTGATAATAACTATAGTGTTCAGTGGCCATGAGAAAGATATATATTTGTTTGTCAAGGTGCATGCTTTGGAGTTTTTCTCCTCACCTTTATTTAACTACTGGCCTGTAACAAGCAGAATGCCAATGAAGTGTTGGGGTACTTGATAGGCACATACTTGTTTCTGGTTAGTATTTCACCAAGTAATAAAGAATAAGGATGAAAGTCCCCAGGGACATCATCTTCTGGGGAAAAACAGCCAGTAATTGCAGCTCCTGTAAATCTATCTTGACAGGTTAATTTTGAGGCACTTCCAACTTCCTTTGTTGCATCATTTATTAGACATAGAGGAGCTAGGCTTTTTAACTTTTTATTTATTTCACTTATTGTGCCTGTTGGTAAACTCTGCAAAATATAATCAGGCACAAATATTTTAAAGTGATCCAGACCTCACATAAATAGTAACTATACTAGAATGATACATTGGGGCTAATTTACTAAAGGAATTTATGCCATCCACTTACCAAGGCGAATTATCAGTTTTCAAAGAATAATTCACTTAGCTTAATTATTATGGTAAAATTCACATCAAAGAATACCCAATCATGTGCAAGAAAATCTAGACAGGGTTTTTACCTACACATGATTGGAATGTTGAGGTCAGTAGAGCCTCATATAATTTACTAAGCTTAAATATACCTTTCAAAGGTATCAATGCTGTTCAAGGTGAACAGCCAGTAAGGTTTTGATTGCCCTTTTTGCAATTCGAAGGGGAGACTGCTATACAGTCTGGCAGTGCTCCTAAACGTAAGCCCTGTTGGGGGCCCTGGGACAAGAACTGAGCCAATATGCATCCCCAGCAGCCAACAAAAATTGGGCAGTGATGTATAGTTTGTTCCATGGGGCATACAAAGAAGGAGAGACCGAAGGAGTCTGATGTGTCGCTTTAAGGACTCTATTTGGTGGACCAGGACTTATCAGCCATAGTGGGGGAATGTTCATTGCAGATTGGTCTTCAGTCTGCTCAAAGGCTGTACCCTGGTATATTTCTTGGAGGAAGAGGATATCCCCTATTTTCTCTCCCCACAGCTCCTTTTGTATTTGTTTTGTGAATAAAACTTTGGACCTGTAAGTTCTTCACTTTCCTCTTTTCCTACCTCTCTACAAATCACACCTGGTTTCTTATTAGAGAAATGTTTTTTGACGAGTGATAAATAGAAGACGAGTGGGTCTCGTTGGGGGTTCCTTGCATGGAGTGGTTACCAGGGGTGTAGTGGGGCGGGATGTTGTTTGTTCTGTGTAACAGTACATGGTTTGAATGTACCCTGATGATATTGTTGTAAAAATTGTAATTAAAAATGTATTCAACCCAAAAAAATGGTACTTTTTGTACAGCTACCCGGCTTCATCTAAGTGAGCTTAGTATTGGAAAGCTTGCTTGACCCCTGCCAGGAGCATTGCATTCAAAGCAATTCGGATGATCTTATCTGACAGCATGCACTCATAGCTGACATGGGTTGTTTAACTAATGGTTGTATATACTAACAATACTATACTCACTAAGAACCATTGTCAAATCTAAATCTACTTAGAACCAACATTCATTTATTATGAATTTGTTCAGGTACCTTTCTGCTTGTCATCATCCCACGCACCCCTGAAATGTGCTCCTCAGCTCCCTGGTGGTAATACAGCCTAGCTGTCGTCTGCATCAGACATCTCATATCACCCAAGGGAGTCTCAGTCTTACCGTTCACAAAGAAACAAAACTACAACTGATTGTGGGGATAAGGAAATGAGCAGACTTTTTCTCTGGGTCTGAGTTCGCTGTTCTTAACCAGTGGGCCACATGAAGAGACCACATATTTACTGTTCCAGGTTACTAGGCTGACGCACAAAATGGATTTTGTAAAAGGAGAAATATTGTGATGGAGTCATAATGTTATTTTTATAAAGGATCTGCCACCCTCTACCCTTAAAGCAGCATAGTGGCTGTGTGATTTGCACTTGCAGTTTGGGTTCCTGGATTTGGATACTGCCGTGGCAATGCATAGTTTGTCTGCTTATTCCATGTGTATAAACACACGCCATAGATGAAATAATTTCCTCCTAAATTACCCTTGATGAAAGTGGTGGGTTTATTATCCTTTTGGAGACCAGGACTGGTATAAACGACGCTATATAATCTGTAAGACTGTGTAATGATCTCTAAAATACAAAAAACCTAAAGGCAGTAGGGTCCTTCTGTGAAATGTAAACTGGAGAACTCTGGCATTTCTCTCAAAGAATAATAGAACAAAGTAAACAAACAAATTTAATCCCTTTCTAAAAGTTTAGATTGCATAGTGTAGCAAGGTAGCTCCAATTTTCAAAAAATGTCGATCTGTTTAAATGTATTCCAGGTATTCAATGGGGCTCCAATGGGGAAGCTATCCAGGACAGCATGCCACTGAAACGCGACCATGCAAGCACCTTCCACATAGATATACAGTAGTCTGATGAAGAGATTACATGCTTGTGTCGTATTTCTATTCAAAATATCTAGTCGTGCTCTAGTTTCTTTTAATAATCTAAAAAAAGATTAAATTTCAGGTGGCACAGAATCTTTCTCTTGTTTTATGTCAATACCAAACTAACAGATGTTCTGATGTTTTGACTGAATACTTTAGGAGAATATTTATTATAATGAATTGTTGCTGTGTTATTTCAATATGATTAATGTAACTTTGAAATGTCTTAGGGATTCTAGCACTGAAGGTATTCCTGGAATGAACCCTACTAGTAACCCCGCGCAGTCCATGGCAGATTTCGGGAGACCTTTCCCTGAGGTCTTATTTTTGCTGCAATGATTATGATTTACATTACTAAGTGTTAGAAATCTGGATAGGGAGATCACCTTTGAGTCTAGGATACTAATAATTTGTAATTCGAACCTTGTTCAAGGCCACCTAGAACCAAATTTGTAAGCCATGTTTTTGTGAATATAACATTTAAACAATTTTTTTTTTAAATACACACTTAACTATCGTAGCACTGCCACAAGGTCAGGTCCATTCTTAGGTATAGCTCTTTGATTCTAAGGATGCACAAATGTTCTGAAATGTACTTTTTCTTGGTTTTATAGGTAGGAACTGCTCTGCCATTTACTATCTCCTAAACCTCACTACTACTGGCCAGTGGTGTTGCCTATCAAGCAAACAAAAAGCTAGCAAGGCTTACGAAAAGTAAAGTGATGTGAGGTCCTTCAAACTTCAAAGGCAGCAGGAACTGTGTAAGGCAACATTCGGAGCTTGCTGAGTGGCTCTCTCCTTACTCCCATAAGATAAACACCAGCACTTTCACATGAAAGGAAGGATAATAAATCACATATTCCACCTTCAACAGTATGCACATGGCACAGGTTCACTTGAGAGTTTCAGTCTTAAGCAATCCTGGACAATATGTCTTGGGGTAGAATGTCTATAGTATGTTTGTCTCCTTCCTGTATATACCTAAATATGAAGGCTGGCTCAGAGACACCACATCTGGATGTCTAAGGTTGGTTACAAATATTAATTTTTGCCATTTTCCCATGATTTTTTTTATTTCTTTTTTTTGTTAATATTATTTGTCCTTATAATTGTTCGGCTACACCCCTGCCATTGGTTCAAAGTGAGTGTCTGAGGTGACCACTTTGTATGAAAATGACCATCATCATGCATTTTAAATAGACTCTATAAGTTGAATTAAAAAAAAAAGTGACTCATTCTTTGTTCATTGGGATTTTGGGATTTGTTCCAGATGTGTCTTCCTTGTGACTTTACCTCCCAGGATGAGGTGTTCGCAAAAGGATATAAGCAGGTACTTACAATGACAAGCAAATGAGAAAATACCTCATTAATCCATGATGGGTAAAACGAGGTCCAGCGGTTAGATCAGCGCTCGCGGGGAGCAGCCTCAATCCTCTTAAACATGAAACATCAAAGACGCATAGATTTCAGGAGCTGCGATTTATTTTTAATTGCTGTTTTGTGGCACCTGGGAGATAAAAGATCTGAAACTACCAAGCAGGAATATGATATCCTAAAACTTTGTTTTAAAAGATCTATCAATATGTACAGTAAAAATTCTGCTGTTAATGCATTAAAGTGTGTTATTTAAAGGGATAGTGAATAAATCTTTTTGATGTCTTATTAAAATATTGGACAGCCCTCTTTCATTCATCATTTATTGCACTTTAAAGAAATAAAAAAAAGTATATATATATATAATTTTTTTAGACATTATACATAAATACACATAGGCATGGATGAAATGGATGCTTTGTACTCTTTAAAACCCATCTGCAGCCAAAATGTAATGTTAAGGTTTGATGAGAAAAAGGAGAAGATTTCTCTCTAGGTGCATGTTGAAGAATATCACACAGTTTATGTCCGTAGCTTTATAAATTGCTTATTAGGTACTATTCTAACAAGGGCAGTGATATCCTTTTAACAACATCCATCATCAACAAGTTCACTTATCTGGACTGTCCATATTCACTGTGCTTTCTGACTTGGGCTAGGATATTCGTTCATCTGTTAGGGGTCAAGTCATGTAGTCCTTAGATATTCCAGCATTATACAACAGAGTTACATAAATTATCAAAATGTATCTAAAGCCTTACTAGACTAGTAAATTACATATAGACCATAAGGTTCGCTCAATACCATATCCCTGAGGAAGTCTAAGCGTGGTGAAACGTGTTGGAGTTTACGCAACATTACACGGTCGGAACGCATGTGACATTATATTGTCATTTTGTATATTTTTATGCCTAGAAGCATCTTGTATAGTATGAAATACCCAAGCCCTGTGAATTGGTAACAGGACCAAGGTAAAATACCGATACTTGTACATTGTAATTATGTATTGATCAAATGTGTAAAAATACATAATTAATTATTTGCATGGAACAGTGAGCCTCAAACCTCTTTCTTTTCTTCTTTCCTTTATTTACACATATATACTTACCCAAAGAGGTGGCTCTACAATACACTTTGAAAGAGTGAAGAAGGAAACAACATAAATCTCTTACCCATTCTTCATGTATACATTAATGACTATAGGTGTTAAAGTACCTATAAAGAAATTTGAGATTCAAAATTTACCTTACCCTTTTTTCCACCCATGGTGCCTAGACGAGGAAGGATGACATCATGGTCTTCTTGGCTACATCCTGAGGAATACAGAATATCTGAAAATCTTGTGGGAAAAGGCTCTTAGGATGGACTGTATTGCCTTTGGGCAAGAATTTGTCAGCTTTTTTTTCCTCAGGAATTTTCCTGGAATGACTGATATTAGATGATTTGGGGCACAGGTTAGTTTAAGTGAACCTTGTATTTATTGTCTTTTAGGTAACTGGTACATAGACAACAATAACAAAACACTCTATCCAAAACTACAAAAAAGGTGTTTCCTTTAAATACACAAATAAGTGGGAAATTGGACTTTATGTTCTACATAAGGAGATTTTGTACACTGTAGTCTTCTAAGAACTCCCACATTACAAAGTTGTCATCATTCTACAGCTAATTCACAATACCAATATGAACAGGGAAAGACGTGCAAATATTAGGAAGAAAACTATTTTATTTCTTGTAATGATTTCATTAACTTTCTTTCAGTACATTATACATTAGAGGAGTATATATTTCTTTTTTATTTCTTTCACATTTGGGTGTCTTTTTTTAATTTTGCATTATGATTGTTTTATTGCTTTTCACGAAGGCTCGAATCAGCAGACTGTGGACAGTAAAGGCTTGGCAAATAAAGTGAGAATTAGACTCACTTTCCACCTCTGCAATGTCTAAAAAAAGTGAAAACATTTGAGAATCCATCTGTATTGACCAGTTGTATAGAATCCTGAGTCTTATAATGAGATCATGAGGGTTTTCCTGGTAAGCCCACCAGTCACCTACTTAAATGTATTTGATAACTAATCTTTATGGCAATGCTAAGGATGGCATGCATTAGTATATGGGTATATACCTGTTTTCAGCTGACATGCATTTGTGAAGCAGTTTGGGGAATTTGGGATGCAGTGATTGGATGTTTATTTTGGTCCAGTGGAGCAGTGCTCCACAGGACCTGAACTGATTAATTGGCCAATACTGAAATGAAAAAAAAAATAAGGCTCATTGATCTGCCTTGGGAGTGCCGCTGAAAACAAATGACCTCCTAGTCCTCAAAATATTTTTACCTCTGTTCAGTCTTTTTTTTAACAATATTACTGGTAATCAGAGGTTGTGATTGGCTGTTCAGACAGAAAACTGGACATTCTTCATGAAGATCAGGCAAGAAGAACTAGGCTTTTGGGTGATTCCACTTCACATTCACATTTATATAAAGAGTACAGGTAGTCCCTGCGTTAAGGACATCCGTTATATGGACGATTCCTAGATACGAATGGGACTTCCCTGCTTGTTCATGTGCAGGACTGAGGCTTCGTATGACTTGCAGAAGAAATCTTTTTCTGTTCTGCAAAGACCTTTTGACTGTTTAATAAATAAGACAAACTCTGAAGTTGTTACTTTTTGCATATCAAAGCACAGCTTGCTCCATAAGATGTCTAGGCTCCATAAAGTTTTTTTTCTTTGTTTTTTTTGCTTTGTTTGTGATTAAAGCTACGTACACACTTCCAATTATTATCGTCGGAAAACGAACGACGAACGTTCCTGCACGATATATACGAACGATCGTATAGCACCGATCCTGCACATAGAGGTAACGACGCGATCGTTCGTAGATATTGTACACACAATAGATACGATCGTTTAAGCGATAGAGGAACTATGTGCACGACAGGAAAGTGAACGGACGTTCGTTCATCACGCATGCTCTGAACATGGACGATCAACGAACTACCGTACACACGAACGATGTTCAACGATCGTCGCCCAATCCGATCCGCCGGTCCGGTCGTTCGTTTCCAACAATTTTCCTCGTTCGTCGGCGTCGTTGGTTACTTTTTTACGAACGATTTTTTGCCCAATCGATCGTTCGTCGTTCGATTGGAACGATAAAAATTGGAAGTGTGTACGCACCTTAACTCACAGTGAGGATTTCATACAGTAACTGACAAACATCTGTCCTACTGACTTGCATACAAATTCAACTTAAGAACAACCCTACAATCTCTATTTTGTATGTATCCTGGGGACTACCTGTACTTGGGATGTAACTCAAAAGCATCTCAAACTAATCTCAAAAGCAAGCCATTTTTTGAAGCTTCACTTGACTTCCTTCTCAATACGATGTCTTTGTACATTGACTCCGATGATGGAAGTAGTTCCAGTTAATAGTAGAGAGGTATACAGTTCTAGGGAGACCATTAACTTGATGTGCTCAGAGTGGGATCTATTCTCATTGAATCCTTTTGTGTATTTCCCATTTTAGTGGCCAAAAGACCACCAGAATAAAATCCATTTTAGAGCAAATTAAAGAATTACACTTGTTACATTGAGATTTGTCTTTCTGAGTGGTGGTCATATATTTACCATAATGTTTGATTCTGAAATTGTTATCTTTAAAGAGTTCTGTTTGCTTCTGTTTAACTTTTGCTTCTTAGTTTTTTACCATATATGTCTGTGCATAAATATGGCTCCGGTTGTCATCACCGCTTGGTAGTTTACTTTACACCAGTTTTCATAACTCCCTCCTACCATGCCTTGGGCACTGGTGAATCATAGGTATACTCCAAGGATTTTCCATTAAAGCACACACAGTAATTGCAATCCTAATTAAATGCACCCAGTATAAATCAAGGGCCTACCCACAGCTCTCTGATGAATATACCTTATCTAGCACTCATTAGGGTCTATCTTGGATGAATTACTTGACACTTTGTCAGTCATTGGGTTAAAGTGTTTTAATCCCCAATAATCCCCCCAGCTCCCCCACCCACCCCTTCACTCTTCTTCCTCTAATTCTCTTACAGAGCTGTTAATTAATGGAATGACAGTGATATTGACGATGCTTTGATCAATTATGCATTTAGCCTGCATGGTGGCTGATAGCTATCACAAGTGTGGAGAGGAGTGTTAACTTGTTGTGTGCTGTAGTCCGCTCCAATGCTGTGTATAATATAGTTAGCTGTGACTTGGCATAATAAAACAGATGCATCAAAAATGAGCCAGATTGCAGTGAGTGCTATCTATTAGTTAACATTGCAGTTATTACCTGGTAAAAAGGTTTACATAAAGCTAAAGGCAAACAACTAAAGATACAGTTCAACTATATATATGGGAGCAATTTTAGCTGCCAAATTAGTATTTCTGTCCATGCAGCCCTGAGATTTATCAAACAATCATCCTTGTATATCATTCTAGCACCCCCCCAATTTGGTATCAAGAATCATAGCTTACCATTTACTTAGGGGCTGCTCTGCCCTTTGATCTTAATCGCATATTCAGAGGTTAGACTGGCTGTCAAAATGACTGGCAACCCTAGCCTGCTAAATACCTAAAACATATTTACAATCTTTTACAATGGTACTAAGCCCCATAGGGAAAATGCCAAATATAAAACAAATACATGTACCTTCAGTACAGTCAGCCTGCAAAGTTATTAGAAATGACAAAATGTCTTCACAGTCATCAAACTACAGGGTTTCATGTAGTTCATTTGAGCTTCAGTCGTCGGGCCTGATTTATTAAAGCTCTCTAAGGTTGGAGAGAACACACTTTTGTGAAGCTGGGTGATCCTGCAAACCTGAAATAGACTGGTCCAGGATTGGAAGTATTTGCAAATGAAATCCATTTCAGGTTGGCTGGATCAACCAGCTTCACTGGTGAAGGTGTATCCTCTTCAGTCTTAAAGAGCTTCAATAAATTAGGCCTATTGGGTCCGTAAACAGCAGGCTTTTACTGATTGAGAATTGCAGTAAATTTTGCCTAGCACATGCATGAAAAGGAGCCTAGTAACTGCCTTGAATTAGTAGGTTAGAGTGACAATCTTGTTGCTGCAAACTGATATTGGTTCTTTATCCACTTGAATAAATATGAGAACTATAATTATGAAGTATAGGAACATTTTCCTCAAGGCCAAGTTTCTCAACCTTTTAAACTTGTGGAAAGCCTTGAAACAAAATTCAGGTCTTCAGGACCTCTACTATAATTAATAAATCCTCAGCTTAAGGTACATTAGCTTGATGATCATTGGAAAGAATGCTCCTTGCTCCAGGAAGCCCCAGTAACCTCTGGAGGAATCCTCAGGTTCCACAAAACCCTGATTCTTCCATACTATTCAAGGTCTTCCTTTTCCAGGTATCTTCTTAGCTTGGTGTGTATTGTACCAATATAAAATACCTTTAATCAATGGGGCTTTGGCTTTTGTGATATTGGCCTCACTTCTTCTTTTCTTCTTGTCCCAGTATACCTAAATCCTCATGTGACAGCCTGGACAGTAAAAATGTTATTGTCTTTATAATTGGCATTGTTAATTGTTTTTACCTATTGGGATCTCATACCCAATTATCACCATTGTATTCAACCTTATATATTACCTGATACATTCATGGTAACTCATGCTGTTAAATTGCTGCTGCATGTCTAGCAAAGTCATTTGCTTTATGTTTTAATAACAATTAGAGACTAAAAATAGAGTGTAAAGATAATCAGCCACATTTTACAAGCAGTGTATTTAGTATTTAGTAGAATTTAATGTAGTACAGTGCAATGTGATAAGTTGTAATTATAGTTACTACAAATACTATACTGTACAAATGTAACATAGCAAAATACATTTGTGATGTGTGTGTGTATATATATATATATATATATATATATACAAATTGCTCATGGCTCAAGGAACCCCTAGCAATGTCTGGAAGAACCCTAGGCTTCCATGTAACCCTGGTTGAGAAACAATGTACCAGTGTTGTGTGGGGGTACCTAGGGTTCCCCCATGTGTTGCCAGGGGGTCTTTGAGCAATGAGCAAATTGTGACTCTCAGGTCTATTCAACTAACACAAATTATGTTTTTTTTTCAGTTTGAAGGTATTCTGAGCTGTGGATATAGTAATTATTATTAATAGGGGTTCCCTAAGACCTAAAAGGTATTATAAGGTAATTTAAGTTCTAAAATGGAAATCTAGGCTGTTACAGAGTGTTACTGTTACATTCACCAAGATAAGGTTGGTTACCTTAGACAAAATAAAATGTAACAAAATTATGTGATTTAGTAACAATGCTATGTGTTGTATGGATTCATCTAAAGTGGGGGTGTTTACATCCCATAGCTCATTATTAGTTCTCATATAAGTTGTACTGCATGTCAATTAGGTGCAATACTGCCGCACTGAAAATGTACAGTATCTGTCTATTATAGCATATGGCAGCACCCCATAGGCATTCTTCTTTTGGAACTTTGCAGGTATCAGATACACTCTCAGCTTTCATACAGCTCCCTTTTCTTATATATATTAGTAAGCTGTCTACTTGCTGGCTTTATTTGTAAAAACACAGGTTAGACCTTCTCTGGTTGGAATCAGTTACTGCAATTACACATGGACCTGATAGATTCTCACAAGGGAATATTTGAGTTTTCTAAATAAAAGCCTTAGTGTAGAAATAGGCAAAACTGGACAATGTGGTGACATTTCTATTTCCCTCTGTCAATGCTAGGTAGATGAATTGTTCTCACCATTGTCACAGAGATTAAAGGAAATGTGAAATCCCGAGGTTTACAGTTGTCACCAAGATAGCAACAACGTAATGCGCACACTTTCCACTGGGAATCCCTGTTCTGGTGACAAATATCCAAGGTCTAGCTTTTATGAATCTTCAGGCAAAGAAAATGCAGCATGCTTCATCTTTGCTTTGTTTCCATTTTAAGAAACATATAGAGCAACAGAGGGCTACACAACTTTGACATAGGGCAAAGCAGCATGGCCAATTGCTTTAATGGAAAGCTTTTGCAGTACATCTCAGACTCTTCAAAATATATGTGTTTGAAGAGCTTTCAATGTGAAAATTTGAAGTATTCCTCAAGCAGTGGTGGCTGTCTGAAAATACGAAATTCTTTACTTTGTAATGATTTCTTCACACATAGTTACATTTAACGGTTAGGTTAAAAAAAAGACAAGAAAAGTCCATCAAGTTCAACCACTAGAAAAATAAACATATCCCAGATATAAAAACCTATGGACATAGTTGATTCAGAGGAAGGAAAAAAAACCCTGGTACAATTTGCTCCAACAAAAGAAAAAAAATTCCTTCTTGAGGCAATGAGATGTTCCTGGATCAGCAGTCTCTGTTATCTTAATTTTAAAACTTTAATACCGAGTATTATTTTCTGCTTCTAGAAAAGCATCCAGCTTTATATTAGATTGTTTTATCTATAGAACTTGCTGACCCTACTATGAAGAATGTCTTTCTTCTTTTGTCAAACTTCTTTTCCCCCAGACACACAGAGTCCCCCCTTGTTCTTTGTAATGAAACATTGGGAAGTGAGTCCTCTATATCAGCGGTCGCCAACCGGTGGTCCACGAAAAAGTTTTGGGGGTCCACGACTCTGGTCGGTACACCCCTGAGCAGGGTCAGGAGAAGGACCCCACAGGGGGGACGCACCGGTCCTAAACAGTTCCTGGGCTCAGAGAAGTGGGCAGGCTATATCCCTGGACACAATCCACCCACTCCCCCATTGCAGGCTCAGATATGCGATAGGAGATTGGGCGGGGTTATGTTAAAATGACGTCACTCTGGGGAAGGTTTCTACCCCTTTAAGTGACACCTGACTCCCCATGCATACGCGGTTGGAAATCAGTGATTTTAGTGGTCGGCGGAACTGAAAAGGTTGGGGACCACTGCTCTATATGGACCATTTATATATTTATCACCTTCTGTTGCAATTATAGGGTTGGAAATTAATATCTTCAAAAGGATACAAGTGGCATAAACGTACATGGGTTTTAACACTTTTGTACCCTACCCAATACCTAAAAACATTTTTGATTTATATACATTTTAAACTTGCCAATTCACGAAAGGAAAATTAATAGCACTTGGCCATGCCAATATATAGCCAGGCATCACATCCAGTCATTTTTATCAATTTGGAGAAAGGAACCCATGTATGATATCTGCGTACATGCACCTGGATAGTTAAGGTATTGTAGGTTGTATATACACTTTGTATACACATACCAATTGCCTGGATATTGGGTATAAGAGGACTGGATAGGTGACACTCAGATTAGCCAAGAGTTTTTGATATTGTTCTTTCAATGTTTACACAATGACCCTTAACAGGATTTCACCTGCATATTTATTACAGATGCATAAATAAAGATCTGCATTTATGTTGACCTTCCTTCTGAGTTCACATCTCATGAGAGATGCTTGCAGCAAGCGTACAGTGTGTTTCTATTGTTGTAATGCAGGACACTGATGCAATGTCCTCTCTTGTCCTCCTTTATCCTCCTCTCACCTTGATAACTCACCAATTATACCTAGGACATACACAAGGAAACCTTAACCTCTCTCCTACCTCCTCCAGTCCCCCAGAGTATATACTGTACTAGTCTACTGGCACCGCAGAGTATCTACATACTAACTAACCTCAGAGATTTGCGCTGAAGTCCCTAATTAATGAGTCTTAATATATTCATCTGTTTAGATATGTCTCTGGCTGGGGGAACTTCACAAGCATTTAAAATCTTTTCTGCCACTTCACACAAATATTCCCTCTGCAGCGGCATGCAGGGCAAATGATCACATCTTGTTACAATCTGCCCCCAGACATAAACACACATCACAGGGACAGTGCTGTGGCACAACGCAATGCAGCGGCTCCCGTTACAGGCCTGCTAGGGGACAGACAGCTACAGCAGGGAGTGTGCTCCAAAACACAACAAATGGAGCCTAATTCAAGAGAGCAGATTTACACAGATATACTGGAAGGATGATTTCCAGGGAGGACTGACAAGGATCTAATAGAGAAGACAGTGATATACCTGTACTTTTTGGTTCCATCTAACTTTCAGAATTTTACCATCAGAATTTGTTGTTATTAAAGAGTTGGGGTATGAGATGAAGAAAATCTTTTCTTCCTATTTTCTTTCTTCCTGCTTTTTAGTTGTAATAAACTGAAACCTGAGTTTCTGACTCACTTTATGTAATTTTATAATTGTTTTTGTTTTTAAAATTGCTCCCATACCAAAAGTTTAACCACAACTTTGTAAGCTGAATTTATAAGTTTGTAACATATATCTTTTATTATTTAGTTGGGTTAAGTCGGCATTGCTTGGTAATAAAAAATATGTTCTGATGAAGTAGATAAACACTGTGTAACGCGTCATCATTGGAGACATTGGCCAATTACAATGATGCCATGATTCTTGTGGTGGAAATGCTTTATTGTACTGTATGTATAACCAAACAGGTAAGTAGAGGACGAGAGAATGGAAACTACCTGTTATTAAGAAGATTTATCAAAAAAATTTGTTGCAAAACTTACCCCAGGGATATGTATGAATAGAAAATCAAGACAAGAAGAGACTGCTTCTATTTGGCTGCTTTTCATGGCTGCCTCTATTTTGTGACAGCACCACCATCTAGTACTTCTTTCCATTAACTACTATCACTGATGCAAGCATTTGACCAGATGTTACTATACTTCCTATCCATTGAACTTATCCCGGCATTAATATAGTGCATATGCTTCAAGCTTTACATGGTGCGGTCCACAAATCCCCTGAGGAAGCCAGTACAGGCGAAACGTGTTGGGACTCAACATTCAGTTATTTAACTGTAAAGTTTTCACAAGCCAGGGAATTCATATGTCTACTATACAAGTCCCAACATATCCCCTCCTCAATTTTGATTAGGGATGTGATCACTTTACCTTATTTTATGATATGAAAATGTATTGATTGTGTGTTGTATGATTATGAATATGACTTACCACATAATACATTTTTCATATTAGGCCTACAAATCCCAGTCCCTTCTTGTCTTGATTTTCTGTATGTATAACCAAGTAATTTATTGTGCAAAAAAAGTTTTCACATTTTCTTATTAAAGATAATCAATCTTATTAGAGGCAATCAATTCTATGTATGCCTTTTGAGAAAAAAAGTGTTTGTCTAATTTATTGGAATATGCAAATAATATTGCAGTGGGACTAGGCATCGAGTTCTAAAATTATGGATTAATGATTAAAAACCATAGGAAACTTTTTTCCCATATAGAGTTTTGGTTGTTGTTTTTCTACAAAAGTCATTCTCAACTGGGGTTCCATGAATCCCTAAAGTTGCTTCAGAGGTTCCAAGGGGTTCATTGAACAGTGGCTGATTATTCTCATATTTAATAGATGCTGCATTGTTCTAAGCCCAGTGCCACTTGGTATAGCCCAAGGGTCTGCAACCTGTGGCTCCGGAGCCGCATGCGGCTCTTCAGCCTCCTTGTTGTGGCTCCCTTCGGCTGCCGCGGGGAGATCTCTGATGGGGGATCCCCTTCCTCCCAAGACACTGCGGAGGGGGGCCAGAGAAATAAATCTACCACGGGGCGTGTACAAATGGGTGTGTACAATGACATCCCCCTCCTTTGAACCCCAATTCCTCTGGAATGGGGAGATGTACAAAACCAAAAATGTAGGTGCAAGTGGGGGACACCTGTGACTAACACCCTCTAAAATTTAATTGTTAGGCTATCATCAGAACATAAAGAACTCTGCCCATCAAAAAAATCTACCATTACACATTGCTGGAGGCACCTGAACCCCAATTTCTCTGGAACAGGAAGGGGGTACAGGTGAACAAAATTAGAGGTGCAAGTGGGGGACACCTGTGGCTAACACCTCCTAAAAACTCCACCCATCAAAAAACCCCTACCCTGTTACACATTGTTGGAGGCTTCTAGCACCTAAACCCCAAATTATCTGGAAACGGGGGTACAGGTGAAAAAAATTTGAGGTGCAAGTACGGGACACCTGTGGCTAACACCTCCTAAAAATTCATAAAAACTCTGCCTATCAAAAAAATCTACCCTGTTACACATTGATGGAGGCTTCTAGCACCTGAACCCCAATTACTCAAGATTGGGGGGTACAGGTGAACAAAATCAAAGCTGCAAATGAGGGACACCTGTGGCTAACACCCCTTAAAATTTCATCGCTAAGGCATCGTCAGAACATAAAGAACTCTGCCCATCAAAAAAATCTACCCTGTTACGTTGGAAGCCTCCAGCTTCTAATGTAACAGGATGATACGTTAGAAGCTGGAGGCTTCTAGGGGCATAGTTCAGTGTTTATTTATTTCAAAGTAGGCCTACACATGCACACTTGTTGTAACAGGTAAAATTAAAAAAATATTAAAACTTTTAAAAGTTTATAAACTGTTCCAGACTATTTTTCTTTAGTGGAAGAGGAGGCAAAATGGCTCTTTTGGTAGTAAAGGTTGCTGACCCCTGGTATAGCCAGCTGCAAAGCACCAATGATCATTGTATCTGTCTGCAAGGGTGGCATTCTGACTATCATTGTAAGAGGGGCGTCTTCACCTTGACCACCAGTGCCAGGTAAATTTTTCCCAAAGACCCCCAATAAATTATTTTAGCAGGAGACCCGAAAATTATTTTAAGGGTGCCCCTGGGATAAAAAGATTGAGAAAGGATACTTTAGAGGCTTTAACTCATGAACTTTGCATGAATTCTGTGCGATGACAAGACAGTTGCCCTTTACACACCATTCATGTAATATTCTACCATCCAGAGGAAACGTAAAGCCCTTGCCAATAACCCTGCACTTGCAGGAACTGTTTTTTTAAAAAGCCTTTTGATTTAAAGAGCATGATGCACTAAACTTTATGTAAATCTTCTTGTTTGGAGCATTTTCAGCATGTCATGTGCACTCCCTTATTACATCAATGAGTGGCCCACCTGCCCCGTCAGATAAGTAGTCAAATGGCCAACTAATGGTGCATGTATGGCTGTTTGATTATGCTGCTGTCTGTGGTCAGGAAATAGCTAAGGATTGTAACCTGCAACAGAACTTTGCCAAGGATTTATGGAAAACAAAATAAACTGTGGACCAATCATTCTCAACAAGTGTTTCATTTACCCCATGGTTCCTTCAAACATTGCTGGGGGTTCCTCAAACTGTGGCTGATTGACCTCCAGTTTTATGATACCTGCATTGTTCTCGTGCCAACACCTCTTGGTAGAGGCAGATGCATGACTGTAATGATGTTTTTGAGGTGTCTATAAGGGTTTTATTCTTGCTGTCACTGTAAGGAATTATTCTTTCCACTGCTTACCAATATAAAGACTTTTTCCCCTCTGACCTCCAAAAATCTAATTTTAGCAAGGGGTTCCTCGAATCCTGAAAATAATTTTAAGGGTTCCTTAGTGGTTAAAGATTGAGAATGGCTTCTGTAGACAATGTGACATGATGCCATACATAATGGAAAATAGATTTAGGGTTTAAATACACTTTAACAGAAGTGTGCAAACATTGTAGATTGCCTTTTAGCAAGAAATAACACTATATTTACCTTTGGGATTTGATGAACTTTCTTGATCCTGAGTTATAGAAAAATTGTTCAATACTTGTCCAGACATAAGTAGGATAGATTGTGCCGAGTTGATCAAGCTGCGGGAAATGATCACCTAAGGGGTAAAAGTTTTAGACAGAGCAGGAAAATTTAGGTAAGGCAATGGCAGTAAAACAACGAAGGTGTTACAGTAAGTGTGGAATGTCTGGACTTGGAACCATAAAGAAATTTTCATCTTGTTCTCCTTAGTCGGCCGCCATTGGCCTTTATCTCTCTTGCACAGGTCCTGACTCAAACATTTAAATGATGTATTATACAAGGCCAAGCTTCAGAAGACAAGGCAGTGACCATTCCTCAACTGAAATCTATTTGCTCTACCCCCAGGAGTCCTATTACCTGCCAGGGATATTAGGGGAAGTAATGTTGTATTAATTATTGCTAACAGTAGGGGGCATTTCAGACCTGCAGAAGATATTGGGAGCAATTTTTGAGGCTTGGAACTGGACAGAGTAACATTGGAATGAATCATTATATATTGTATACAATAAACACTGTACATTGTGCTCTGTGTATAACCTCTGTGTTCTGTAATATAGATACACACCTTGTGTTATAGATACGCACACTGCCCTGCGTATAATACAGATATACATTGATCTGTTTAAGTTACAGATACAAACCTTGCTTAATACAAATACATATGGTATTCTGCATCACCAGTCATCTCTTCTATTGTCCAGAGTTTGGCTGTAACTGTGTTTCTTGATAAATAGTGTGAATCGGCTTTTAAAGTGAAAAGGGAGTTTTGGAGATTACACTGGATCCACTGGTTCCAGGGTAATCTGCAGGGTTGGGCTAATACTGCGACAGCCAACATGCTTGAGTAATGTCATTCCTTCTGGCCCAATCAAAAAAAAAAATCTGTATTTGGAGGAGCTATCAGTGAAGATGTTGGTGTCTGCAAAGGAGAAAGGAAAGATGAGCTTGAGATAAATGATTGTAAATATCAAGGTATGTTTTGTTGCAAAAGAGACATTGCCTGTTTCTTCTGCAAAAGAATCTGCCAGCTCACATTTTTTTTTATCTTTTAGGTTTATCTTGGTCTTAAGGTCTGATCATCTATAGCACAAGTCCCTGGACCAGGGGTAGTCCGTGAAAAAATTTTGGTCGTCCATGACTTTGGCCGGTGTGCCCCCCCAACGAGGTCAGGAGAAAGATCCCGCTGGGAGGGCGCATTGGCCAGAGCCACAGTCTCCTGTGGCTACGGGCTATGGGCCATGTCTCCTGTACAGATTGTAGACTCAACCCACCCACTCGCCCATTGCAGACTCAGACCTGCATGGGAGAGTGGGCGGGTTTCGCTATTATGGGTGAAGTTTCTTCACACAGTTGAACTATATTGACACACAGTTCCCTGCGCATGCGCAGTTGGGAGTCCGTGCATTTAGTGGTCCAAAGGTCCGAAAAGGTTGGTGACCACTGATCTATAGCAGTGGTCGCCAACCTTTTGGACCTCACAGACCACTAAATTATTGGAATGGCAGATGAGCCTGCGATAGGAGAGTGGGTGGGTTGAGTCCATATGGGGGACATGGCCTGTGCTCTGGCTGGTGCACCACTCCTTGAGGGGTCCTCTTCTGGACCCCGCTGGGGAGCTTACTGGCCAGAGCTGCGGACCACAAAAACTTTCTTGCGGACCACTGGTTGGCGACCGCCAATCTATAGAATAGGTATGTGTGCACACACATATTTTAAATGTTTAGATTGTTCTTAGGATGGAATAGTGCCCAGTTTTCAGATCCATTGGTTCCTGCCTGTTGTGGAGTACTCCTGTTTTAGCTGTGCAAGCATTTTCCTAAATCTAGAGGTGTTTTGAACATAAAGTATTGTAGTGCTTGCTCCCATGGGACCCGCTGAATTTCTGTGGGATCTCTCTTCTGTTATTAATATGAATTAAATTATATTATATATTAACTCCGACTCAGTTAATTCTTCTAGTCAAAGGTTTTTTAGAACTTTTAGGCAGCGTAGGAACAAGAGTTTGGGTGCAGGATGTCCCAAACAACAAGTCATGTCATTGGGTTGGTAAATGTCTTAAATATTTTACTAACTTGACAGTCTTCGTACCCAAAGTCACCCACACCAGAAACATCAAAATGAGAAAACTCCACTCCTTAGTCAGAACACCTCTAACACCAAAAGTGATGTCCAGTTTCATAAGCTTCCAATAGAAAAGCTCCACTATGACAAGTCCTGAGGTAAAAGAGCTAGCGGGGTTCAGTTCTGTGCAGGAGTAATTGGGCCCTAGGCGGGCAATTCTTTAATGCACAGACCACAAGACAAGCCTGCTAGGTCTCAAACCCCTCTTGGCCCTCCCCCACAGAGTCATATCCTCAGTTATTAGATAAGTAAGACAAACAACCCTCACTCGAGATTTGCCCCTTTCTCATTTATTTGTAGAAACATCCCCCCAGCAACAGGAGGAAGCAACTAGGACCAGGGTAGGAGACCTATCTGGAGATATAAATGGATCAAGTCTCTGTCTAGCTGACTACAGCAGTTGTCCAGTGGAACATTTAAAGTTTGTCTAGGGACATTTCTACTTTGAAGGGTCCACAAAGTATGTTTTATAAACCTTAGCTACTGAATTACTAAAGTAGTTTAATTTAATGTAAAGCCCAAATAATCTTTATTTGTGTGCAAAAGGATGGAGCCACAGCACCTAATAGTGGAAACAGATGTCCAATAGCCCAGGAAGTATGACATGTTGAATACATTAAAACACTAGAAAACAATAATTCCAACTTGTATTGAATCTGCTTGGAGTGGTTGAGAAATGGACTGGGTTTAGAAATTCTGGGTTGGAATTCACAAATTTGAAGAGCCATCAATGAGAGGTACAGTATAGTTCAACCAAATTGGCCACCAGACAATGACAGCTGTCATAGTCTGATAGCTGAATTGGCTAAGCCCTAGCATACCTGCCACTGACTAGTATAGTGATGTCAGATTGGGATTCCAAGTTCTGATCCGAGGTCAAAATATTTCCAATCTGAGTTTGAATTTTCTCCGATTGGAACTATAATAATAATAATATTGTCGAGCTGTACTCTGTAGACGGTTTTACACATTTGGGATGTACACTGAGCTCTGTTGTAATTTTACAGTTTTCCACCAACACACTTAAATCGAATTTTTTTAAGTATGTTTGGGGTGCTAAACACCTTACGGATATTATGTACCTCACCAGTGACCCAATTTGCAATTTAATTTTCAATCTGCCACCTTGATTAGCTGGGCCAAGTTACTCTTGCGCCTGTCTGCTTGCAATTGAAAAATGTTTAAGTTCCAGTCAGTTTTAAAGTATATTTCAGGGAAAAGTAAATAAATAATCTAGTACATCTATGCAATACATGTATAAACATACAGAAAGCAGTATTTCTCAGCCAGGGTTCTGTGGGTTCCTCCAGAGGTTGCTAGAGGTTCCTTGAGCCATGGGCAAATTGGACAAATTGGATGTTACCACTGACATCAATGATATGTTTTATAATCTGTAAGAGTGATATTCTTCCCACTGGCCAGCAATGTAGGAGGCATTTTTATCACTAGTATTTATAGCAAGGGTTCCCTAAGATTTGAAAGTTATTTCAGAGGTTCCCCCATGGTAAAAGAATTGAGAATGGCTACTCTAAATGGACAGATATGACAAAAGGGTATCTAAAAAGAAAAGTGGTTACACACAGGAGTACTAAAATGTTCTTTATGGTGCCTGGTGCTTGTGTAAATCATAAGGAATCCCCAGATGGCCATCAGCTCTGTGTCCTACCTATTAGGCAAGAACCCCTGTTACTCTGCAGGAATGACGGGCAAAATGCTACGAAGCTGGTGGCGGTCTTTCCGGCAGAAAAAGGGTTACATGGCTGTATGATTGCAGGAGACCAAGGACCCACTCCCGGGTTTATTAAAGTGAGGATTCCATTTGGAAACCTGAGGCCGGCTCTAAATAATAGATGCTTTTACCTCGCTATACAGGTCTCTCAGGGCCGAAGCGAGCAGAGCAAGAGATTCACAGGCTGGCCGCCGCTTTGACCTCTCGGAAATCACAGCACAATGAACAAGGCAATATATATCCCCGCTCAACCCCCTCCTCTTCATCTATCCTTTCTTCGTTCTCCCGATATTTATTTTTTTCCCCTCAGTGCTCATTTTTACTTCACTTTCTGCTTTGCTCTCCCTCCATCATCACCAGCAGTCTGTGGCTGTGTAATTACTGTATTTGTCTCTCTTTCTCCTTCTCATCTCTCTTATTCGGTCTAATATCACAGTTTATCTTGGCGTCTGTCACGCCGTTGTATTTTTGCAACATCACTTGCACTCTAAAACAATTCTCTCCGTCTCTCGCTGACACCGCTGTGTCACATGATGTGATGTCTCTCTCTAATAATTTCCATGCTTCGAAACCGATTCCCCATCTGTCTTTTCATGCAGTCTTTCTTCATGCAATTGTCTTTTTTTTTTTGCTGGCTGTTTTGCAAGTGTTGTAAATCTATAAGATTAATTGTATTCTTCTGTATATAATAAAATCTCATTCAGGTGACAGATTACAGTCAAAGTGTTTGGTACACTTGGTAAACCAACAGTCGGTTCAGACCAGAAATTGTTTGTTCACATTTGGTGAAAGCCATAAAATGGGCTTGTTTCCCCCTTTATATCAAACCTAAATATTTAGTTTGCAGTTAGACCAAGCATTGCTTATGTTTTGTCTGTAAGAACTGAGTATATTGTATTGATCAGAATATTATGCTGTGTATTATTCACCTTACCGGTGGCTAGCCTCATAGTTTCTTGTTTAGCTCCAGGGTGGCGGTGGGCAATCATTAAATCCCAGGGCTACAAAGGCAGCTTCTGTCTTCTTTTGAATTCTGCCTGTAATATTCATTAATTTGTTAGCAATAAAGGAACAAGGGAAGAGTACTGATTTAGTTTTATTACAGAATAAATGACGGTTGATTTGAGACCTGCTCTGAGGTGCAGAGAGAGACTAATACATTATACTTTCACAGTGGTTTGCCCTTATTATCTTAGCAAGATTGCCCTATATTTTTTGATCTGTATATGGTTTGGTCAAATGATAGGTAGGTAAATGAATCTTTGACGTGAAAGTCAAGCTGCAATCTGCAACCTTCCTACCCTTCCTGGGGTTATATATACAGGTAGTCCCTGACATACAGACGACTCCTAGATACGAATGAGGCTTCCCTGCTTGCTCGTGTGCAGGACGGAGGCTTGATGGGGGGGGGGCAGTTTGCATGACTTGTGGAAGAAATCTTTAGCCAAACACAGCTGAGGTTGTGGGTGATCTTAAGGACTGAGCTCTTTTTGGAACCCCTTGTAACTCTTTAATGACCAAGACAAACTCTGCAGTTGTTTCTTTTTGCATATCAAAGCACAGCTTGCCCAGAAGTTAATGAATGGCTAGGCTCCATGAACTTTTTTTTTGCTATGTTTGTGGTTAACTCACAGTGAGGAATTTATACAGTAACTGATACCATGAGGCCTAATAATATGTTGAGACAAACATCTGTCTTAATTGCATTTATTAAAATAATATACCTGTTCTGACTTACATACAAATTCAACTTAAGAACAAACCTACAGTCCTTATCTCATATGTAACCCGGGGACTACCTGTGTATATATATATATATATATATATATTCCAATGTTCTTCTGGTTTTTCCAATTATCTTTTCCACCAGTGGTGTTGAAGGGTAGGGGTGATGCTCATGTATGTATTTGTACAGTAGTACCCTAAACTCAGGCTACTTGATGATTTCCCCCAGGGGTGGCTCCTTGAAAGACCAGGCTCTGAAGAAGCAGAATAAAGATGGCTCTCAATTACTGAGGACATCTAGCATTAGAAAAAAAAGCTATGGTATAATTCTGGGATAAATGTAAGTATTGCAGCCTAGGCTGCTTCTTTTTTTTTAATAATAGTAAGGAGTACATTTATTAAAAAATATCAGCCCTGAGTTGGACCTAAATACAATAAATATGTGGAAGAGCGAAATGGTAAACATTGCAATCATAGCTCCAATTATGTGCTCAGTGAAAATACACGTTCTCTTTTGTTGTTAGCTGTTGGGAGGTATGCCGAAACTGTGAGCCAGCAGAAAGCATCATTAATGTCAGGAATGCCAGCAGTAATACCCAGGGATATGCAAAAGGCAGCACGGCTGCAGGTTCTGATCTCATTGTTAGATCCATGCACATTGATATATGTAAATCGAGGAAGGAAAAATAGGAAAGGAAAAAAGTGTTTCAAAGAGAACCAGTCACTGTTCTTATGTAAGACACTGAATAGTGTGTTTTCAAATATACATTTTTATATTTTTCAGATAATTCTCGTTCTTGAATGTTTTTTTTTTTTTGAAAGAAAACCTCAGGTTTTTAACTGCTGATGTGACTAGCTGACCATCCATGGCCCTTTTCAGGTAGTGAGAATGGTGGGCAATAGGTCTTCTGCTGATCGGTCTTGTTTTTTCTCCTTATTATAATGCCATTATGGTGCTATAGTGGTTTTAGGAACCAGTGTAGGTCCTACCACTTGAAAGCTTCTACATCAACAGCCAGTGAAGAAGAAACCACTCATTCTGCAGTCCAGAATAAATAACTTTGTATTGTTTGACCATGGATTTAGGTGTTTAGGTCTTTTAGAATTGTTTTTTTTTAACAGTTGTCATTATCTAGATCATTGTTTTTTAACCAGGATTCTGTGGGACCATAGGGTTCCTCCAGAGGCTGCTAGTGGTTCCTTGAATACTTTTAGGTCAGTTTAAGAGATTCCAATAATCTTTTTGGCTATCTGTAAGGACGTAATTTTTCCCAATGGTCAGCAATGTACAAGGCATTCTTCCCACTGACCATCACTCTGAGATACTGTGTACTGTGGATATAGTAATTATAGCTGGGGTTCCCTAAATACTTGCAAATTATTTTCAGGGGTTCCCTATAGTAAAAACGCCAAGAAACACTAATCTAGAGGGAAGTGAGGAGTCAAGTTTTGTATGGTGGAAACTCTGATTCAGATTTAAACAGAAGCTGAATCAGAAAAGTTCCCTGTTTAGCTGGGGGCTTCAATTTAAATTCAATTAGAAAAAAATCACCAAAATTCCATTAAATACAAACAGGCTTGAAACAAAAAACAGCACAGAACCCCTTAATATTCAATCAGAAATATTTCTCAATAAACTAAAAAAACTGTTTACAATGGTTTAGAACAATTCACAGCCTTTTTGTAGTTCTTTGTGTTCCTATTTCATTTCCCACTGATTTCACAGCTGTCCATATAGTTTTTCCTTGATCTAGATATATGAAGGACTCCCAGATAATTGTACCCAGCATAGGCACCACTACATCCTTGTCAATACCTACCCTCCAATGCACTTCCCATTTCATCGTAAACACTGATGAAATCCATTTTTTTCTGTAAGTAGCATTAAACCGCAATCAGTACCGGCCTCCAGGTGTTGTAAAAGGTCTACCAATAGCCAGTTTATAAGAGCGTATTGTATACTACTCTCCAAAGTATTACACAAGGAAGAGGAACAGATGGTAACTAAATGCACTTGATGTGAATCGAGTAGAAAGAAAAATTAGAGACGCACAAAGCAAATATCTACATTTCCTAGTCTATGTTTCTGTGACTGTAAAGTTACAAAGTAGATATACATATCTACTACTACATATATGTCCAACAGGACATATAACTTTTAAAAATTTATTAATTTTAGAATATGAAAGATTGTAAATGTTTCTCCCTTTTAACTAAAATCACAAAAAATGTGAATTCTTCAATATGTATATATATTGAAGTGTGTTGATGATGCTCAGAGTCAAAATGGCATCAATATGAACATTAAAAGGTATGTTTTTTGCCATTACACATTAAAGAATTTGCAATAGAACATCAAGAGACTCCTTTCATTTAGGTAAAGTCATGATATCTAGTTATATCTAATAATGCCTTGCTCCCCTTCACTCCAGAACACCTCTGCAAATATCCAGTACTTCTAAGTATGAGGAGTATGTGGGCACCTCAATTCTTGGGTCCGAGCACCCAATCAGTAGGCCAGAACCCTGTCACCTGATGAGAAAAGTGGTCATATTCCTTGAATAAGGCCTGTCATAATCCAACATTGGAGTTTATACAGGATGTACCCAGGGGTGTAGTAAAAAAAAAGGGGGGCACGGTACTATCCATGGCGAGTGTGCATGCGCATCATTGTTATGTAAATGTGCCCGCCCCACTACACCCCTGCCTATGTGTCTAGAGTGACGTCATGATACCAGAGACATGGTCTGTGCCACTGGCTGGTGCGCCCCTTCCAGCGGGGTCCTTTTTCTGACCCTGTGGGGGAGCGGACCGGCCAGAGCCGCAGACCACCAAAGAATTCTTTGCAAAATAGGAATAGGCACTCGGAATGGGTGTCACTTTTTGAGGGCATGGCGTTCCCACCTGTGCCTGTCCCACCACACCCCTGAATGTACCTGGATGTACGGAGCAGCAGAAGTAACACCAGCAAGAGGCAAAGTATGGCGTATTTTGTGTGAATACATATTTTTCATTTTTGAAAATATATGTCTGTAAAACCTTGCTTTCCAGAAATGTTATTGTATCAAAATCTAAGCCCAGGCTATTTTTTATGAGTTGGATAGATGGTGCAAATGTTAAAGACCTTTTCAAGATTTAATGTATTAAAACTAACCTACTCTTGTGCCCTCCATGTGGCTCAGCATTGGGGTCCTTTAAAGATATATCAATGAATAACATAGAGAAACAATTCCTTGATAGGTGCAGTTGACTACCTTCTGATCTGTATTCAACCACTTGTAAGTGGTTCTGCATGGAAATGCAAAAACCTGCTTGGAAGGCGCGAAGTGGGTTGACATGGATAAAATTCAGTAGAAAATAAGTTTCCTTTCTCTGTTGAAAGGCTTTTAATACCTTTTTAGTAAGACATTTATCAATTATTAATTGGGGAGATTTTTTTCTACGTTTCATATTGTCCCATTTCTGTTTAAAAACAGGAGTTGGAAGAAATCACCTTATGTGGACTAAGACATGATCACAAAGAGGTTGTTACCATTACTTACTAAGCTTTCTGAGTGGGCGCAAAAAAAAACCAAATACTATTCAGTACATTCCTACAATATGTGCACATTCAGCTATCAAAATGCCTTAATATTGCCTTTTGAGCTGACCACTCTGCCTCTGCTGCAGTCCAGTCCTAAGTTCTGTTGTCAACCATCCCTGGGTTCTTCTCTGCTGGTCTGCAGAACAATTTCCCTTTTTGTTATGGAAATGGGCAGGGTTGGCAACACAGCATATAAAATAGGGACAGATTGCAGAGCAATGCATTATTACGTATCTGTTTTGCAGCCTTCATCACTATTCTTCTCTAATTGTAGTACTGCAGAACTCAGAGGTCTCTAACACCCCTAAATTGTCAGGTGCCCTGTGCAATGTGGTTAAGTTTACCAACCTCCCTCCACCACCATGATGTCCTGGTTGGCTTTGTATTCAGTTCCTCTAAATAGCTACAGAGCCACTTTAAAGTGACCCTGTTGTGTTGCACTGCATGGTCAAAGCACAGATTCACTTTAGGTCTGCTGTAGGCTTATGATTTCCCCTTGTGTTCAGTAATCTAAAAATCTGAGTTCTTATAAAACCTGCTGTACACAATTTTTGGCTCTGCAGGAAAGACTCGGCATCGTGATGGACACCTGTCTGAGCGCCAGCTTAATTCATTTAGCTTTTAACCACCAGAAAAGTACAATATAGAGAAAGATTAGATCACATTCGCCGCTGTTCTAGCTCAATATTAAGGTAAATCAATCAGGGGGTTTGTGAGGGTTGCGACAAGGTATCATTTCCTTTTTTATTGAAAGGCACGCCGCTCCAGCGGCTAGACTTCCTTAATTATAAATGCCAGCGAACAGACAAATGACACCAATTCAAAAAGACTGGAAAGATTAGTCTTTAACCAGTTTTGCTGACCCCTGTATGTGACATTTCTGGGCTTGACGCCTCCATCTATAAACAAAAGCATCTTTTTTTCCAGCGCCTCCAACAATAGCTGAAGTTCTATGGAAAGACAAACAACTGTTAATAAAGGCAGACTGTTTGATACCGTTGATGCTATTCATCACTTAAACAGATTAATCCCACGGTTACACATGTGTGACAAATGACAGCATAAGGAGCATTTGGCCCAGTTAGGACATATATAACAACTTGACTGTGTTTTGAATAATGGGACAATTACCTAGCGTTGAAGCCAACATATAAAAAACTATAGGGTTTTTGTGTTTTTTCTCATTATGCAAACCTTCTTAAAAGATACCAGACAACCTGATTTGATGAGATTAGGCTACTGGTCGAGGCCCTGATGAAGTATGTATAATTTCTGAAACATGTAGGATGTTAATTTATGGCGAATATAAATGATACCTAGACCCATTCATTTGGTTTGGCACTCCATCCATTTACTACATAAAATTACATTTTTAGGATCCTTTTAGGATGCCCAATATTCTTTAAAGACCTGAAAATTTATCTGATTTGGAACCTCCACCAAGATTGGATTCCTATGCTCTATCACTCACTATATTTTTTTAGCTTCATATTCATGCTCTGAAAAATGTGTATTACATCTGTGATGGGTTTCAGAGCTATTCATTTAGCAGCATGCCATTGGCAGCATGATATTAATTAATGAACTACGTAATGCAACATTTGTTAACTTTCAGTATACCAAAACAGACTACATAGACTTAAAGGGGCTCCAAAGGAAACTAATATCGCTCAGACATTAGGTTGACTGCTATAGCGGAACTTTTGAAAATGATAATTGCCTGGCTGTTCTGGTAAGCCAAAGGGTTCCTTACTTACTGAGTTTCTTAGCTGAAACATGAACAGATCAGAACTTTACTAGGACTTAAGTAGCTTTATGCATGTTTTGAGCCTTGACTAAGAGTGTATTAAGGTCAGTGTAAACCAGGAAGTTAGAAAGTTTCTTTTAAACTAAAAAGAAGTTTTACATTTTATGAAATACTATTGTAGGAAAAATTCTTAAATTTAATTAAGACTGAATTTCAAAGATAACCTGTTGTGGCGGAATCACAGAGCCTTCTATTGCTAGCAAGAGATGAGGGAGATTTTGTCGACATTTTGTTAAAATACCTTGGAATCAATTGGAAATGCAAAATTATGTCAATTTTAGTGGTTTTCAAGTGTGCGGTGGGCTTTTAAATGACCATTTAGCATTACAAAATCTCCTTTCAATTATCCTGGACCGGTTCATGTGCAAGAAGCAGTTTCATTATTTTATACTTCAGAGAGAAAAAAGACAAAGAAAAGAAAAATTAAAAAATACAAAAGGAGGAAATGATAAAAAAGAACACTAAATGAAAAAAACTAAACTGCATTTAAATACACACCGCTAAAAGAAATAGGCTGCACTACTTTTTTTTTAGTGCAACACATTGCACACATTACCATTTATTTTGTATGTGTGTGTTGGAGGTGCATCAGGGTGCCATTCATAATCAAGTACACTGCAACAGGCAAAGGCACAAAGTAAATGGCATGAACAGGCCCACACTTTAAGATCTCAGATTACCCTATTTCTATCTTGACATCTATGATTTACCCAGCATTCAGTTACACTGAGATCTTCTTGTCCTGTAATCCTCTTGTCCTTGTCCTAAAACCACTGGATCAATGCCTAAGCATTTGTTACACCAGCCTTTTTGAAACTTTTTAACATGAAGGATCTCTTAAAATAACTTTCAGGTCTTTTGGGAACCCCTGCTATAATTACTATATCCTCAGCTCACCGCATGTTAGCCTGGTGGTCAGTGGGAGGAATGTCTTTTACATAGCTGGCCAAAAAGTTCATTGGTGTCACTTAAACTGGCCCAAGAGGTCCAAATTACTCATTATTCAAGGAACCCCTAGCAACCTCTGGAGAAACCCTGGTTGAAAAACACTTGGTTAATCACTTGGGTGTTGGTGGAATGCAAAATGATTCAAAGTATACAACAAGGGTAAATGTTTGGGTATTAGAGATTAAAACACAAAAGAACAACACAAATGGTATTTAGGGTTTCTGAAGCACATTGATTACAGAGTCACTATTACATCTAAAGAACAGGATCTATGTGCATTTTTTCAGTTGAAATTTTTATATGTCTTTGTCCCACATTATATTTTTATATTACTTTTGATGTCCTAATATGTCATTTTTTTTAATCATGCATTGTTTATATTGTGCTTTTTTCACTTTTAGTTCAACTGTATTCACAGATAAAACATATTTGAAACATATACTTGAAAAAAGCAATTTCTGTGGTGATAAAATAACACAGTTGTTTGGATATTTATATATCACTTTTACATTTTTCTATTTACTTTTCTTTCAATCATGAACATTATACCCAAAGAACATTATAAAGCAACACAGTTATTACATTTTGAAAATTCTCTCATTCGGCAAATGGAAAATGTTATTGTCTGTAGTTGACCAATGCATTGTAAATTCTTTCTTCAAATGCAATTATAAGAACAGTAGGTGGTATAGTTATACAAATGATACCTTCCAACTATAACTGCACACAGACACACGTGTACCTGAACTTTGGGAATCCGCATATATACAAAAGGTCAAATAAAAATCATTGTGCAACATGAACAAAACAAATCTGTGAATTGAATGACGTATATTGTAGGAGTTTGGAAGCCATTGGGGTGAATATATATATATATATATATATATATATATATATATATATCATGTTTCCCCGAAAATAAGACACTGTCTTATATTTTTTTTGGCTCCCAAAAACACACTAGGTCTTATTTTCAGGGGATGTCTTATTTTTCCATGAAGAAGACTACAGTACACATTTATTGTTGAAAGTCACTCATGATCACTCATGTTCCATTGATTGTCCCCTTCTGATCACTCTATGCCATTGATTAAAAATTAGAGATAAGGAGAGTTGTCACCATTTGCCTTTAAATTCCAGCGGTCATTTTCTAGAGCAGGTTAGAAAATGGAAGGCTTTGGATGCTACAGGCAACATAGGACTAAAACATGAGGACCAGTGCACAAAAAACTTTTAAGGAAGTGTCAAATATTGGAGTCTAAGGCAATGCATATCTGTCAGATTATCGCTTTGGGGCTTCAGTGATCCATCCTAGCGGATCTATAACGACTGTAATACAAGTGAATAGGAGAGTGCGGCTTGCTCATTCTCTCTCATCCCCTCTCCATAGAGAAGATACGTTTCAGTCATTTGTCGTTGGAAAGAATTGTGAGAGTTGGAAAGTCCAACGACACAAAAAGTCAAATGTGTGTACGCAGCCTAAGGGTAAGTTTGGTGATTGTTAAAATAAAAAAAAAACTTACCTTATTGGAAGACGCGATCCCGAGTTCTGGCTTCTGACAGGCGAAGTGCATGTAGTATCACTCCGCCTGTTACAGGAGCCGGAACTACAAGGAAAGCATCGGCTTGTGCAGCTCCGGAGTGTGCACTCCTGCTGCCTTCACAGGGAAAGAACTCGGTAAGTACTATTTTTTTTTTCTTTTTCTCCTAGGTCTTATTTTCGGGGTAGGTCTTATATTAGGGCAGGTTGAGACAATAGTGATAGGTCTTACTTTCGGGGTAGGTCTTACTTTCGGGGAAACACGGTAGCTGTTTCATAACATCTTGGTGTTGGAAGTTGCCTTCTCAGAACTGCTGGTCTTTCAGCCCTCACTCCATCCCCATAGCACTTTCTAAACTGAAAGTTGACCAAATAGCTCTATTCAAGAGCGGGGTTTAGAGCAAAAATCCTGTTCTACTTCCCTATTGCCTGCGCAAACACCCCACAGACTGAAGTCAGTTTTTAGGCAACTGGGGGCTGCTTTTACTGTAAGATGAACCAGCCCATTTAGTTTTAGGATACCGTAGGTGTAAGAAATACCAACATAAACATGTTTTTTTTCGCAATCATGTTCCAAAACCTGCCATAGCTTGGCCTGACTTTTTGAATAAAATATAGGGGCATAATTACTGATCATGGGGTCCTACTGCAAACTTTTGATAATGCTAAAACTGACATCCCATCCCACTCCAGTGAGCTCCATACTGTCACTCATTGTAACAAAGTATATCTAAATCTAGGACAGGTAGCAGAAGGTACAATACATTACTACATTACATCCCTTTTGTTGTAAGCTGCTTTCCCCCCTCTTAGATTGTAAGCTCCTCAGGGCAGGGTCCTCTCCTCCTCCTGTGTCAATGTCTGTATCTGTCTGTCATTTGCAAACCCTGTGTAATGTAAAGTGCTGCATATTATGTTGGTGCTAAATAAATCCTGTGTAATAACAATCTTTAATTATTTTAATTATTAATTACCAGGAATCAGAGCTGTGAATGTAAGCTGTTAGGAAAAAGGTGAACACAGAGCATTCCTTTTTCCCTGTTCTGAGTAGCTCGCCAGACTTTTCCGGCATTCCAGATGTCAGAGCCTCTGTTCTGATGACTTTTTTACCACCAGAAATCTAATGCTAAAAGAGGTGTTGTAGTAGTATAGAAAAGAGGTTGCAGAAACAATAACAAAAATCCTTATATTTTAGGTGAAGGCATATTTTTTGTTCTTCTGCATACAATAACTCCACAGCCTTGCAACCAATGGCTTTAAATAATTTTTATTTGCGCAAGTACAAACCTCAAATCAGTTTTTTTCTAAGGAGACATTGTATTTTTGCAGCCAAGAGAAGACTTTAATGCCAATATTGTCCATGCCTGTGTTGGCTTGGATGGCCCAAAAGCTCTGGGGGGCAAGATATCTAAACTATGAAAGTTAACAATAAATCTACAGTACTCAGGCAGCCAAGCAAATAATTTTAGTGCACAACCTGCATCTGAGATCTGGAACTAGGGGAACTAGGGACAATGGTTAAGAAGTCTTCTCCATTAAGTCCGACATCTAACATTAACTCTTCCTGACTGCTAATGCATCACAGCAAGCACTTTTTTTCCTAATTTAAACAATCTCATAATTCCTAATTATATTGCAATAGACATGTGTTATCGTTACAGTTACACAGGTTTTCTATGTTTAAATTTCCTTGCCAGCTCTACTATTGGGGCCCCTTTCCACCTCAGGCCCATGGTCACACCACTTTAAGTTGGGCTAAGAACAGTGGAGACATTTTCAGTGGAATAGAGTTTTTTCTCCTGGACACAAACTGGATATAGAGGGTTCTCTGGTACAACCCAACCCTCTCCTCCAAAAAAAAAAAAAAAAAAAAATGTTCAAAGTTTTTGACTATTCTTCACTCTAGTTTGAAATGTAAAAACAGTTTTGAATTTAAATTCACTTTAATCATACCAATTTACTTACATGGCTCATTTTTGTGTTATGCCTCTACCGATATTGCGGCACAAGAATCGGATAAAGGCAGAAGGTAACTTAATTAGGTGACCAACCTGCAAAGGGGCAGGCAAATTATAAACCCACAGATGCTATTGCGCTTGTTTTGAGCTTTGTGACTGCAAATAAAGAACATTAAATTTTCATACATAGTATTTCATGTTTACCTGTATCAAGGAAAAAAATGCTATATTACCAGAAACAATAACAATAAAACAAAATTAAAAAGAGAAACTTTATTTTCCAGTTACTGCATTTCAACCACAGTGAAAACGAAATGATAAAAACACAATAGCAGCAATAAACGCTGCAGAATGTTGTAAAGGAGAGTGGAAATGAACTTCAACAGCTTTGTTTGTGTTACACAGACTGTGCATGTGGCTTTGACCATGCGGGATAAAGCCGTCGACCAGTTGGAATATGCTTGAAGGAACATAAGGTGCTATAAAAAGAACTTCCATCTACACTATAATGACACACCAATTGGCAGACACAACAGCATGAAACATAATGTAATAGAAATAGAGCTTCCAATCCTTGAGGAGATCAGTTGAACCAGATATAATCAGGAATTACCTCTGTAATGTTAGATTCATGGAATACCATATGAAATCGCAGCTGTGGTGTTGAAGCAAGGGTCATTTTTACCACTTACAGGAAGCTCACCTGCCCCAAAACAAGCTGTAATTCCCTATAAAAAAGCAACATGATTACTAACATAATGAACATTATGCTGGATATGTGAGTCATTACCTGTAAAAATATTCCTGGTGATTTATGATTCCCATATACATTTTTCTGTGCATGTTACTGGTTAACCCCACTTTGCTCCTTTTGTAAGATACTGTTTTTGTTTCTAGCTACACATTGTATAGCCAAAAGTTTGTGAACATCAGAGCATCACACCATTGAGTTTGTTTGGCATCCCATTTCAGAACCATGAATAATAATATGGAATTGTCCCTTTCCTTTGTCATAACAGCCTCAACTTCCAGGAAAGCTTTTCACAACAAATGCCCAATCAGCCAAAGGAGCATTTATGGGGTCAATTAATGACGTTGGATGAGAAGATCTGGCTCACTAATGGGCTCCATGTAGGCCACCAAAGTTCTTCTAAATCAAACTCCTCAAATCGTGTTGTTTTGGAGCACAGGGGGCAGAATAAAGAAAAGACTTCCCTAAATTGTTGCCACAAAAGGGCCTGATTTATGAAAGCTCTCCAAGGCTGGAGAGAATACACTTTCATTAGTGAAGCTGGGTGATCCAGCAAACCTGGAATGGATTACTTTAAAGTCATTTGCTATTTGCTAGCAATTGCTTTCAATCCTGGACCAGATACATTCCAGGTTTGCTGGATCACCCAGCTTCACTGATGAAAGTGTATCTTCTTCAGTCTTGAAGAGCTTCAATAAATCAGGCCCAAAGTTGGAAATATATACATTTCTTTACCTTCATTGTATGATGTGGAATTACCATTTCATTAAAACACCTAAATTCTGTGTCCACATATGAACTACTAATACTATTACTATTATTTTATGGACCACTATTGCCCATAAAATGAAGATGTAACGGTCAAGTATCTAAAAAGCTTTTGCTCATTTTGTGTAAGTCTTACAAATCCTTACAGATTTGATATTGTGGTTTGTTCTATTCTGTATATTCTACCTAATACAGATTCTTTTGATGTCTGTATATTATTATCACTTTTCCATGAAAAGTTTACATTACTATGAAGTTTTATTCCCTTGTGTGACTTTTTTAGGGCTTCAAGCCAGTTAGGATAAATAATCAGAACTAGTTGTAGCCATTTGTATCACTCTTCATTGACTCTAAATCCTATTCCAGTTGATTTCAGAATCTTTCTCTTTTTGCTTGTTTTTTATTGACCTGACCTGTATTGGGCCATATATTATAATTCTGTTTGAGTATCTGGATTTGGCTTCTCTATCCTGGCTGCTGGACCTGATTAAAAATCCAGTTGGCTCTCCTATTACGTTCTTCTGCCACCTGTTCTGACCTCCAGACTGAACCTGATCATAAACCACAAAACTCTGTATAGTTTGTGAAATGCAGAAAGAGACAGCATGGATCTAAAAAATTCAAATGATACACCAAGATAATTTATTAGGTAATTGTGAAATTTTAATCCAAAAATGAAGCTTAACGGCTATCAATATGGATGAAAGGAAATTGAATCCTAATCTACACGAACTCCTCTGAGATAGTGACATGATTATGGACTCTATAAAGCACTGTGTAAGATACCTCCTCCTTAGTAGTTTAGTTGTCTCTTTATGACCTCATGAACTTCAGAACATCAAGTGTGTGTACCAGCCACCAGTTCATGTTCATAAATTCATGAAATGTTAATTATTTTCTTTATTTAAGTTATCTGAAAAATCTTTGAGTCCAGGAAGATAAAATCTAACCTTCAATTCCTTCCATCTATTTGCAGGCTTCCTCAGACTGAATGACATAGTCTTTGTTTTTTTAATGCTTTTTTTAATCTAAACCAGCATTTCACATTATGCATTTAGTGTATAAGGTGAATAAGCACGATATACAGTGTTTGTCATACTCATGGGCACTTCCCAATTGTGAAAGTCACTTAATCCAATTGCTGTTCTAACTGTTGCTTTTTGGTTTGCGTAGGGATTCCACAAAGGCATGAGATGACTCGGTATTCCCCTTTTCCTAGGAACTTGCCAGAGGTCCACACAATCAAAGGATTTAGAATAGTTATAACAAAATTAAACATTTTTATGGAATTCTATTGCTTTCCCCATTACCCTGCAGATGTTGGCAACTTAGTTTCTTGTACTTCTACCTCTTTTAAATCCAGGTAAATCCAGTGTATGGAACTCAGATGTTGTCAGACTCTCAGATGTTGTCTACATCAGATTATCCCCTGGATTTCTCCGAGCACCTCTGTAATTCATTTGTCTTTAATCCAACAGCATAATTGGCTCTTTACCTACTTGTATACATTCTCTTCCAC